>NW_026045355.1:0-300000 GCF_943734845.2 Anopheles funestus
CAACTTTGACCGAAACCATCAACTTTGACCAAAACCATCAAGTTTCTACCAACTTTGACCAAAACCATCAACTTTGACCAAATCCAACAAGATTCTACCAACTTTGACCAAATTCATCAAGTTTCTACCAACTTTGACCGAAACCATCAAGTTTCTACCAACTTTGACCGAAACCATCAACTTTGACCAAATCGAACAAGATTCTACCAACTTTGAACAAAACCAACAAGTTTCTACAAACTTAAACCGGAACCAACAACTTTGACCGAAACCATTTAGCTTCTACCAACTTTGACCGAAACCATCCTTTTTGACTTAAACCATCAAGTATCTACCAACTTTGACCGAAACCATCATGATTTTACCAACTTTGACCGAAACCATAAACTTTGACCAAAACCATCAAGTTTCTATCAACTTTGACCGAAACCATCATGATTTTACCAACTTTGACCGAAACCATAAACTTTGACCAAAACCATCAAGTTTCTACCAACTTTGACCAAAACCATCAAGTTTCTACCAACTTTGACCGAAACCATCAACTTTGACCAAATCCAACAAGATTCTACCAACTTTGACCAAATTCATCAAGTTTCTACCAACTTTGACCGAAACCATAAAGATTCTACTAACTTTGACCAAAACCAACAAGTTTCTACCAACTTTGACCGGAACCATCAACTTTGACCGAAACCAACAAGTTTCTAAAAACTTTGACCAAAATAATCAAGTTTGACCAAATCTAACAAGATTCTACCAACTTTGACCAAAACCATCAAATTTCTACCAACTTTGACCGAAACCATCAACTTTGACCAAAACAACCAAGATTCTACCAACTTTGACCAAAACCATTAAGATTCTACCAACTTTGACCAAAACCAACAAGTTTCTACCAACTTTCACCGGAACCATCAACTTTGACTAAAACCAACAAGTTTCTACCAACTTTGACCAAAATCATCAAGTTTGACCAAATCTAACAAGATTCTACCAACTTTGACCAAAACCATCAAATTTCTACCAACTTTGACCAAAACCATCAACTTTGACCGAAACCATCAAGTTTCTACCAACTTTGACCAAAATCATCAACTTTGACCAAATCTAACAAGATTCTACCAACTTTGACCAAATTCATCAAGTTTCTACCAACTTTGACCGAAACCATCAACTTTGACCAAAACCATCAAGTTTCTACCAACTTTGACCGAAACCATTCACTTTGAAGAAATAAAGTAAGGTTCTACCAACTTTGACCAAAATCATCAACTTTGACCAAATCTAATAAAATTCTACCAACTTTGACCCAATTCATCAAGTTTCTAGCAACTTTGACCGAAACCATCCACTTTGACAAAAATCATCAAGTTTCTACCAACATTGACCAAAACCAACAACATTGACCAAATCCAACAAGATTCTACCAACTTTGACCGAAACCATCAACTTTGACCGAAACCATCAAGATTCTACCAACTTTGACCAAAACCATAAAGATTCTACTATCTTTGAACGAAACCATCCACTTTGACCAAAACCATCAAGTTTCTACCAACTTTGACCGAAACCATCAACTTTGACCAAAACCATCAAGTTTCTACCAACTTTGACCAAAACCATCAAGATTCTACCAACTTTGACCAAAACCATTTACTTTGACCGAAACCATCAAGTTTCTACCAACTTTGACCGAAACCATCACCTTTGACCAAATCTAACAAGATTCTACCAACTTTGACCATATTCATCATGTTTCTACCTACTTTGACCGAAACCATCAACTTTGACCAAAACCATAAAGATTCTACCAACTTTGACCAAAACCATAAAGATTCTACTATCTTTGAACGAAACCATCCACTTTGACCAAAACCATCAAGTTTCTACCAACTTTGACCGAAACCATCAAGTTTCTACCAACTTTGACCAAAACCATCAAGATTCTACTAACTTTGACCGAAACCATCCACTTTGACCGAAACCATCAAGTTTCTACCAACTTTGACCAAAACCATCAACTTTGACCAAATCTAACAAGATTCTACCAACTTTGACCAAATTCATCAAGTATCTACCAACTTTGACCGAAACCATCAACTTTGACCAAAACCATCAAGATTCTACCAACTTTGACCAAAACCATAAAGATTCTACTATCTTTGAATGAAACCAGTCACTTTGACCAAAACCATCAAGATTCTACCAACTTTGACCAAGATAATCAACTTTGACCAAATCCAACAAGATTCTACCAACTTTGACCAAATTCATCAAGTTTCTACCAACTTTGACCGAAACAATCCACTTTGACCAAATTCATCAAGTTTTTACCAACTTTAACTGAAACAATCAACTTTGACCAAAACCATCAAGTTTCTACCAACTTTGACCGAAACAATCAACTTTGACCAAAACCATCAAGTTTCTACCAACTTTGACCAAAACCATAAAGATTCTACTATCTTTGACCAAAACCATCAACTTTGACCGAAACCATCAAGTTTCTACCAACTTTGACCGAAACCATCAACTTTGACCAAATCCAACAAGATTCTACCAACTTTGACCAAAACCAACAAGTTTCTACCAACTTTAACCGAAACCATCAACTTTGACCAAATCCAACAAGATTCTAACAACTTTGACCGAAACCATCAACTTTGACCGAAACCATCAAGCTTCTACCAACTTTGACCAAAACCATAAAGATTCTACTATCTTTGACCGAAACCATCCACTTTGACCGAAACCATCAAGTTTCTACCAACTTTGACCAAACTCATCAACTGTGACCAAATCTAACAAGATTCTACCAACTTTGACCAAATTCATCAAGTATCTAAAAACTTTGACCGAAACCATCAACTTTGACCAAAACCAACAAGATTCTACCAACTTTGACCAAAACCATAAAGATTCTACTATCTTTGAACGAAACCATTCACTTTGACCAAAACCATCAAGATTCTACCAAATTTGACCAAAATAATCAACTTTGACCAAATTCATCAAGTTTCTACCAACTTTTAACGAAACATTCCACATTGACCAAATTCATCAAGTTTCTACCAACTTTAACTGAAACCATCAACTTTGACCAAAACCATCAAGTTTCTACCAACTTTGACCAAATTCATCAAGTTTCTACCATTATTGACCGAAACCATCAAGATTCTACCAACTTTAACCGATACCATCCACTTTGAAGAAGTCCAAAAAGATTCTAACAACTTTGACCACAACCATCAACTTTGACCGAAACCATCAACTTTGACCAAAACCATCAAGTTTCTACCAACTTTAACCGAAACCATCCACTTTGAAGAAATCCAATAAGATTGTAACAACTTTGACCACAACCATCAACTTTGACCGAAACCATCAACTTTGACCGAAACCATCAACTTTGACCAAATCCATCATGTTTCTACCAACTTTGACCAAAACCATCAAGATTCTACCATTTTTGACCAAAACCATCAAGATTCTACCAACTTTAACCGAAAATATCAACTTTCAAGAAATCCAAAGAGATTCTAACAACTTTGACCACAACCATCAACTTTGACCGAAACCATCTACTTTGACCAAAACCATCAAGATTTTACCAACTTTGACCGAAACCATCAACTTTGACCAAAACCATCAAGATTCTACCAATTTTGACCAAAACCATAAAGATTCTACTATCTTTGACCGAAACCATCAAGTTTCTACCAACTTTGACCAAAACCATCAACTTTGACCAAATCCAACAAGATTCTACCAACTTTGACCAAATTCATCAAGTTTCTACCAACTTTGACCGAAACCATCAAGTTTCTACCAACTTTGACCAAAACCATCAACTTTGACCAAATCGAACAAGATTCTACCAACTTTGACCAAAACCAACAAGTTTCTACCAACTTTAACCGAAACCATCAACTTTGACCGAAACCATCAAGCTTCTACCAACTTTGACCGAAACCATCCTTTTTGACTTAAACCATCAAGTATCTACCAACTTTGACCGAAACCATCAAGTTTCTACCATTTTTGACCGAAACCATCAAGATTCTACCAACTTTAACCGAAACCAACCACTTTGAAGAAATCCAATAAGATTCTAACAACTTTGACCACAACCATCAACTTTGACCGAAACCATCAACTTTGACCAAAACCATCAAGATTTTACCAACTTTGACCGAAACCATCTACTTTGACCAAAACCATCAAGATTTTACCAACTTTGACCGAAACCATCAACTTTGACCAAAACCATCAAGATTCTACCAACTTTGACCGAAACCATCAACTTTGACCAAATCCAACAAGTTTCTACCAACTTTGACCAAAACCATCAACTTTGACCAAAACCATCAAGTTTCTACCATTTTTGACCGAAACCATCAAGATTCTACCAACTTTAACCGAAACCATCAACTTTGAAAAAATCCAATCAGATTCTAACAACTTTGACCACAACCATCAACTTTGACCGAAACCATCAAGATTCTACCAACTTTAACTGAAACCATCAACTTTGAAGAAATCCAATAAAATTCTAACAACTTTGACCACAACCATCAACTTTGACCGACACCATCAACTTTGACCAAAACCATGAAGATACTACCAACTTAGCCAAGACACCTTAGCCAAGACACATAAGCCAAGATACACTAGCCAAGACACCTTAGCCAAGACACCTTAGCCAAGACACATTAGCCAAGGCACATTAGCCAAGACACATTAGCCAAGACACATTAGCCAAGACACCTTAGCCATGACACATTAGCCAAGACACAATAGCCAAGACACATTAGCCAAGACACCTTAGCCAAGACACCTTAGCCAAGACACCTTAGCCAAGACACCTTAGCCAAGACACATTAGCCAAGACACCTTAGCCAAGACACATTAGAAAAGACACATTAGCCAAGACACATTAGCCAAGATACATTAGCCAAGACACCTTAGCCAAGACACATTAGCCAAGACACATTAGCCAAGACACCTTAGCCAAGACACATTAGCCAAGACACATTAGCCAAGACACCTTAGCCAAGACACATTAGCCAAGACACATTAGCCAAGACACATTAGCCAAGACACCTTAGCCAAGACACCTTAGCCAAGACACCTTAGCCAAGACACATTAGCCAAGGCACATTAGCCAAGACGCATTAGCCAAGACACCTTAGCCAAGACACATTAGCCAAGACACATTAGCCAAGACACATTAACCAAGACACATTAGCCAAGACACATTAGCCAAGACACATTAGCCAAGACACCTTAGCCAAGACACCTTAGCCAAGACACATTAGCCAAGACACATTAGCCAAGACACCTTAGCCAAGACACCTTAGCCAAGACACATTAGCCAAGACACCTTAGCCAAGACACCTTAGCCAAGACACATTAGCCAAGACACATTAGCCGAGACACCTTAGCCAAGACACATTAGCCAAGACACATTAGCCAAGCCACATTAACCAAGACATATTAACCAAGACACCTTAGCCAAGACACATTAGCCAAGACACCTTAGCCAAGACACCATAGCCAAGACACCTTAGCCAAGACACATTAGCCAAGACACCTTAGCCAAGACACCTTAGCCAAGACACATTAGCCAAAACACATTAGCCAAGACACCTTAGCCAAGACACCTTAGCCAAGACACCTTAGCCAAGACACATTAGCCAAGACACCTTAGCCAAGACACATTAGCCAAGACACCTTAGTCAAGACACCTTAGCCAAGACACATTAGCCGAGACACCTTAGCCAAGACACCTTTGCCAAAGACACCTTAGCCAAGACACATTAGCCAAGACACATTAGCCAAGACACATTAGCCGAGACACATTAGCCAAGACACCTTAGCCAAGACACATTAGCCAAGACACATTAGCCAAGACACCTTAGCCAAGACACCTTAGCCAAGACACATTAGCCAAGACACATTAGCCAAGACACCTTAGCCAAGACACCTTAGCCAAGACACCTTAGCCAAGACACATTAGCCAAGACACATTAGCCGAGACACCTTAACCAAGACACCTTAGCCAAGACACATTAGCCAAGACACCTTAGCCAAGACACCTTAGCCAAGACACTTTAGCCAAGACACATTAGCCGAGACACATTAGCCAAGACACATTAGCCAAGACACCTTAGCCAAGACACCTTAGCCAAGACACATTAGCCAAGACACATTAGCCAAGACACATTAGCCAAGACACATTAGCCGAGACACATTAGCCAAGACACCTTAGCCAAGACACCTTAGCCAAGACACATTAGCGAAGACACCTTAGCCAAGACACATTAGCCAAGGAACATTAGCCAAGACACATTAGCCAAGACACCTTAGCCAAGACTCCTTAGCCAAGACACCTTAGCCAAGACACATTAGCCAAGACACATTAGCCGAGACACCTTAGCCAAGACACATTAGCCAAGACACCTTAGCCAAGACACATTAACCAAGACACATTAGCCAAGACACCTTAGCCAAGACACATTAGCCAAGACACATTAGCGAAGACACCTTAGCCAAGACACATTAGCCAAGACACATTAGCCAAGACACATTAGCCAAGACACCTTAGCCAAGACACCTTAGCCAAGACACCTTAGCCAAGACACCTTAGCCAAGACACTTTAGCCAAGACACATTAGCCAAGACACATTAGCCAAGACACATTAGCCAAGACACCTTAGCCAAGACACATTAGCCAAGACACATTAGCCAAGACACATTAGCCAAGACACATTAGCCGAGACACATTAGCCAAGACACCTTGGCCAAGACACCTTAGCCAAGACACATTAGCGAAGACACCTTAGCCAAGACACATTAGCCAAGAAACATTAGCCAAGACACATTAGCCAAGACACCTTAGCCAAGACACCTTAGCCAAGACACCTTAGCCAAGACACATTAGCCAAGACACATTAGCCAAGACACATTAGCCAAGACACCTTAGCCAAGACACCTTAGCCAAGACACCTTAGCCAAGACACCTTAGCCAAGACTCTTTAGCCAAGACACATTAGCCAAGACACATTAGCCAAGACACATTAGCCAAGACACCTTAGCCAAGACACATTAGCCAAGACACATTAGCCAAGACACATTAGCCAAGACACATTAGCCGAGACACATTAGCCAAGACACCTTAGCCAAGACACCTTAGCCAAGACACATTAGCGAAGACACATTAGCCAAGACACATTAGCCAAGACACTTTAGCCAAGACACATTAGCCGAGACACATTAGCCAAGACACATTAGCCAAGACACCTTAGCCAAGACACCTTAGCCAAGACACATTAGCCAAGACACATTAGCCAAGACACATTAGCCGAGACACATTAGCCAAGACACCTTAGCCAAGACACCTTAGCCAAGACACATTAGCGAAGACACCTTAGCCAAGACACATTAGCCAAGAAACATTAGCCAAGACACATTAGCCAAGACACCTTAGCCAAGACACCTTAGCCAAGACAAATTAGCCAAGACACATTAGCCAAGACACATTAGCCAAGACACCTTAGCCAAGACACCTTAGCCAAGACACCTTAGCCAAGACACCTTAGCCAAGACACATTAGCCAAGACACCTTAGCCAAGACACATTAGCCAAGACACCTTAGCCAAGACACATTAGCGAAGACACCTTAGCCAAGACACATTAGCCAAGACACATTAGCCAAGACACATTAGCCAAGACACATTAGCCAAGACACCTTAGCCAAGACACATTAGCGAAGACACCTTAGCCAAGACACATTAGCCAAGACACCTAAGCCAAGACACATTAGCCAAGACACATTAGCCAAGACACCTTAGCCAAGACACATTAGCCAAGACACATTAGCCAAGACACCTTAGCCAAGACACATTAGCGAAGACACCTTAGCCAAGACACATTAGCCAAGACACATTAGCCAAGACACATTAGCCAAGACACCTTAGCCAAGACACCTTAGCCAAGACACCTTAGCCAAGACACCTTAGCCAAGACACATTATCCAAGACACATTAGCCAAGACACATTAGCCAAGACACATTAGCCAAGACACCTTAGCCAAGACACCTTAGCCAAGACACATTAGCGAAGACACCTTAGCCAAGACACATTAGCCAAGACACATTAGCCAAGACACATTAGCCAAGACACCTTAGCCAAGACACATTAGCCAAGACACCTTAGCCAAGACACCTTAGCCAAGACACATTAGCCAAGACACATTAGCCAAGACACCTTAGCCAAGACACATTAGCCAAGACACCTTAGCCAAGACACCTTAGCCAAGACACATTAGCCAAGACACATTAGCCGAGACACATTAGCCAAGACACATTAGCCAAGACACATTAGCCAAGACATCTTAGCCAAGACACCTTAGCCAAGACACCTTAGCCAAGACACATTAGCCAAGACACATTAGCCAAGACACATTAGCCAAGACACCTTAGCTAAGACACATTAGCGAAGACACATTAGCCAAGACACCTTAGCCAAGACACATTAGCGAAGACACCAAGACACCTTAGCCAAGACACCTTAGCCAAGACACATTAGCCAAGACACCTTAGCCAAGACACATTAGCCAAGACACATTAGCCAAGACACCTTAGCCAAGACACATTAGCGAAGACACCTTAGCCAAGACACATTAGCCAAGACACATTAGCCAAGACACATTAGCCAAGACACCTTAGCCAAGACACCTTAGCCAAGACACCTTAGCCAAGACACCTTAGCCAAGACACCTTAGCCAAGACACATTATCCAAGACACATTAGCCAAGACACCTTAGCCAAGACACATTAGCCAAGACACCTTAGCCAAGACACCTTAGCCAAGACACCTTAGCCAAGACACATTAGCGAAGACACCTTAGCCAAGACACATTAGCCAAGACACATTAGCCAAGACACATTAGCCAAGACACATTAGCCAAGACACCTTAGCCAAGACACCTTAGCCAAGACACCTTAGCCAAGACACATTAGCCAAGACACCTTAGCCAAGACACCTTTGCCAAGACACATTAGCCAAGACACCTTAGCCAAGACACATTAGCCAAGACACCTTAGCCAAGACACATTAGCGAAGACACCTTAGCCAAGACACATTAGCCAAGACACATTAGCTTAGACACATTAGCCAAGACACATTAGCCAAGACACCTTAGCCAAGACACATTAGCGAAGACACCTTATCCAAGACACCTTAGCCAAGACACATTAGCCAAGACACATTAGCCAAGACACCTTAGCCAAGACACCATAGCCAAGACACATTAGCCAAGACACATAAGCCAAGACACATTAGCCAAGACACATTAGCCAAGACACATTAGCCAAGACACCTTAGCCAAGACACCTTAGCCAAGACACCTTAGCCAAGACACATTAGCCAAGACACATTAGCCGAGACACCTTAGCCAAGACACCTTAGCCAAGACACATTAGCCAAGACACATTAGCCAAGACACCTTAGCCAAGACACCTTAGCCAAGACACATTAGCCAAGACACCTTAGCCAAGACACATTAGCCAAGACACATTAGCCAAGACACCTTAGCCAAGACACCTTAGCCAAGACACATTAGCCAAGACACCTTAGCCAAGACACCTTAGCCAAGACACCTTAGCCAAGACACCTTAGCCAAGACACATTAGCCAAGACACCTTAGCCAAGACACATTAGCCAAGACACATTAGCCAAGACACATTAGCCAAGACACCTTAGCCAAGACACCTTAGCCAAGACACATTATCTAAGACACATTAGCCGAGACACCTTAGCAAAGACACCTTAGCCAAGACACATTAGCCAAGACACATTAGCCAAGACACCTTAGCCAAGACACCTTAGCCAAGACACATTAGCCAAGACACCTTAGCCAAGACACATTAGCCAAGACACCTTAGCCAAGACACATTAGCCAAGACACATTAGCCAAGACACATTAGCCAAGACACCTTAGCCAAGACACATTAGCCAAGACACCTTAGCCAAGACACATTAGCGAAGACACCTTAGCCAAGACACATTAGCCAAGACACATTAGCCAAGACACATTAGCCAAGACACCTTAGCCAAGACACCTTAGCCAAGACACCTTAGCCAAGACACATTAGCCAAGACACATTAGCCAAGACACATTAGCCAAGACACATTAGCCAAGACACATTAGCCAAGACACCTTAGCCAAGACACATTAGCCAAGACACCTTAGCCAAGACACATTAGCCAAGACACATTTGCCAAGACACCTTAGCCAAGACACATTAGCCAAGACACATTAGCCAAGACACATTAGCCAAGACACCTTAGCCAAGACACATTAGCCAAGACACCTTAGCCAAGACACCTTAGCCAAGACACATTAGCCAAGTTACATTAGCCAAGACACATTAGCCAAGACACATTAGCCAAGACACCTTAGCCAAGACACCTTAGCCAAGACACATTAGCCAAGACATCTAAGCCAAGACACCTTAGCCAAGACACATTAGCCAAGACACATTAGCCAAGACACCTTAACCAAGACACCTTAGCCAAGACACATTAGCCAAGACACCTTAGCCAAGACACAGTAGCCAAGACACATTAGCCAAGACACCTTAGCCAAGACACCTTAGCCAAGACACATTAGCCAAGACACCTTAGCCAAGACACATTAGCCAAGACACCTTAGCCAAGACACATTAGCCAAGACACCTTAGCCAAGACACATTAGCCAAGACACATTAGCCAAGACACATTAGCCAAGACACCTTAGCCAAGACACCTTAGCCAAGACACATTAGCCAAGACACATTAGCCAAGACACATTATCCAAGACACCTTAGCCAAGACACATTAGCGAAGACACCTTAGCCAAGACACATTAGCCAAGACACATTAGCCAAGACACCTTAGCCAAGACACATTAGCCAAGACACCTTAGCCAAGACACCTTAGCCAAGACACATTAGCCAAGACACATAAGCCAAGACACATTAGCCAAGACACCTTAGCCAAGACATCTTAGCCAAGACACATTAGCCAAGACACATTAGCCAAGACACATTAGCCAAGACACCTTAGCCATGACACCTTAGCCAAGACATCTTAGCCAAGACACCTTAGCCAAGACACATTAGCCAAGACACATTAGCCAAGACACCTTAGCCAAGACACATTAGCCAAGACACCTTAGCCAAGACACATTAGCCAAGACACCTTAGCCAAGACACATTAGCCAAGACACATTAGCCAAGACACCTTAGCCAAGACACATTAGCCAAGACACCTTAGCCAAGACACATTAGCCAAGACACCTTAGCCAAGACACCTTAGCCAAGACACCTTAGCCAAGACACATTAGCCAAGACACATAAGCCAAGACACATTAGCCAAGACACATTAGCCAAGACACATTAGCCAAGACACCTTAGCCAATACACCTTAGCCAACACACCTTAGCCAAGACACCTTAGCCAAGACACCTTAGCCAAGACACCTTAGCCAAGACACCTTAGCCAAGACACCTTAGCCAAGACACATTAACCAAGACACATTAGCCAAGACACATTAGCCAAGACACATTAGCCAAGACACCTTAGCCAAGACACATTAGCCAAGACACCTTAGCCAAGACACCTTAGCCAAGACACCTTAGCCAAGACACATTAGCCAAGACTCCTTAGCCAAAACATCTTAGCCAAGACACCTTAGCCAAGACACATTAGCCAATACACTTTAGCCTAGACACATTAGCCAAGACACATTAGCCCAGACACCTTAGCCAAGACACCTTAGCCAAGACACCTTAGCCAAGACACATTAGCCAAGACACCTTAGCCAAGACACATTAGCCAAGACACCTTAGCCAAGACACCTTAGCCAAGACACCTTAGCCAAGACACCTTAGCCAAGACACATTAGCCAAGACACATTAGCCAAGACACCTTAGCCAAGACACCTTAGCCAAGACACCTTAGCCAAGACACATTAGCCAAGACACATAAGCCAAGACACATTAGCCAAGACACATTAGCCAAGACACATTAGCGAAGACACCTTAGCCAAGACACATTAGCCAAGACACATTAGCCAAGACACCTTAGCCAAGACACATTAGCCAAGACACATTAGCCAAGACGCTTTAGCCAAGACACATTAGCCAAGACACATTAGCCAAGACACATTAGTAAAGACACCTTAGCCAAGACACCTTAGCCAAGACACATAAGCCAAGACACCTTAGCCAAGACACCTTAGCCAAGACACCTTAGCCAAGACACCTTAGCCAAGACACATTAGCCAAGACACCTTAGCCAAGACACATTAGCCAAGACACATTAGCCAAGACACATTAGCCAAGATACATTAGCCAAGACACATTAGCCAAGACACATTAGCCGAGACACATTAGCCAAGACACATTAGCCAAGACACATTAGTAAAGACACATTAGCCAAGACACCTTAGCCAAGACACATTAGCCAAGACACATTAGCCAAGACATCTTAGCCAAGACACCTTAGCCAAGACACCTTAGCCAAGACACATTAGCCAAGACACATTAGCCAAGACACATTAGCCAAGACACATTAGCCAAGACACCTTAGCCAAGACACATTAGCGAAGACACATTAGCCAAGACACCTTAGCCAAGACACATTAGCGAAGACACCAAGACACCTTAGCCAAGACACCTTAGCCAAGACACATTAGCCAAGACACCTTAGCCAAGACACATTAGCCAAGACACATTAGCCAAGACACCTTAGCCAAGACACATTAGCGAAGACACCTTAGCCAAGACACATTAGCCAAGACACATTAGCCAAGACACATTAGCCAAGACACCTTAGCCAAGACACCTTAGCCAAGACACCTTAGCCAAGACACCTTAGCCAAGACACCTTAGCCAAGACACATTATCCAAGACACATTAGCCAAGACACCTTAGCCAAGACACATTAGCCAAGACACCTTAGCCAAGACACCTTAGCCAAGACACCTTAGCCAAGACACATTAGCGAAGACACCTTAGCCAAGACACCTTAGCCAAGACACCTTAGCCAAGACACCTTAGCCAAGACACATTAGCCAAGACACCTTAGCCAAGACACCTTAGCCAAGACACCTTAGCCAAGACACATTAGCCAAGACACCTTAGCCAAGACACCTTTGCCAAGACACATTAGCCAAGACACCTTAGCCAAGACACATTAGCCAAGACACCTTAGCCAAGACACATTAGCGAAGACACCTTAGCCAAGACACATTAGCCAAGACACATTAGCCAAGACACCTTAGCCAAGACACATTAGCCAAGACACCTTAGCCAAGACACATTAGCGAAGACACCTTATCCAAGACACCTTAGCCAAGACACATTAGCCAAGACACATTAGCCAAGACACCTTAGCCAAGACACCTTAGCCAAGACACATTAGCCAAGACACCTTAGCCAAGACACATTAGCCAAGACACATGAGCCAAGACACCTTAGCCAAGACACCTTAGCCAAGACACCTTAGCCAAGACACCTTAGCCAAGACACATTAGCCAAGACACATTAGCCGAGACACCTTAGCCAAGACACCTTAGCCAAGACACATTAGCCAAGACACATTAGCCAAGACACCTTAGCCAAGACACCTTAGCCAAGACACATTAGCCAAGACACCTTAGCCAAGACACATTAGCCAAGACACCTTAGCCAAGACACCTTAGCCAAGACACCTTAGCCAAGACACATTAGCCAAGACACCTTAGCCAAGACACCTTAGCCAAGACACCTTAGCCAAGACACATTAGCCAAGACACCTTAGCCAAGACACATTAGCCAAGACACATTAGCCAAGACACATTAGCCAAGACACCTTAGCCAAGACACCTTAGCCAAGACACATTATCTAAGACACATTAGCCGAGACACATTAGCAAAGACACCTTAGCCAAGACACATTAGCCAAGACACATTAGCCAAGACACCTTAGCCAAGACACCTTAGCCAAGACACATTAGCCAAGACACATTAGCCAAGACACATTAGCCAAGACACCTTAGCCAAGACACCTTAGCCAAGACACATTAGCCAAGACACCTTAGCCAAGACACCTTAGCCAAGACACATTAGCCAAGACACATAAGCCAAGACACATTAGCCAAGACACCTTAGCCAAGACATCTTAGCCAAGACACATTAGCCAAGACACATTAGCCAAGACACATTAGCCAAGACACCTTAGCCATGACACCTTAGCCAAGACATCTTAGCCAAGACACCTTAGCCAAGACACATTAGCCAAGACACATTAGCCAAGACACCTTAGCCAAGACACATTAGCCAAGACACCTTAGCCAAGACACCTTAGCCAAGACACCTTAGCCAAGACACATTAGCCAAGACACCTTAGCCAAGACACATTAGCCAAGACACATTAGCCAAGACACCTTAGCCAAGACACATTAGCCAAGACACCTTAGCCAAGACACATTAGCCAAGACACATTAGCCAAGACACATAAGCCAAGACACATTAGCCAAGACACATTAGCCAAGACACATTAGCCAAGACACCTTAGCCAATACACCTTAGCCAACACACCTTAGCCAAGACACCTTAGCCAAGACACCTTAGCCAAGACACCTTAGCCAAGACACATTAACCAAGACACATTAGCCAAGACACATTAGCCAAGACACATTAGCCAAGACACCTTAGCCAAGACACATTAGCCAAGACACCTTAGCCAAGACACCTTAGCCAAGACACCTTAGCCAAGACACATTAGCCAAGACTCCTTAGCCAAAACATCTTAGCCAAGACACCTTAGCCAAGACACATTAGCCAATACACTTTAGCCTAGACACATTAGCCAAGACACATTAGCCCAGACACCTTAGCCAAGACACCTTAGCCAAGACACCTTAGCCAAGACACATTAAGCAAGACACATTAGCCAAGACACATTAGCCAAGACACATTAGCCAAGACACCTTAGCCAAGACACATTAGCCAAGACACCTTAGCCAAGACACCTTAGCCAAGACACCTTAGCCAAGACACATTAGCCAAGACTCCTTAGCCAAAACATCTTAGCCAAGACACCTTAGCCAAGACACATTAGCCAATACACTTTAGCCTAGACACATTAGCCCAGACACATTAGCCCAGACACCTTAGCCAAGACACCTTAGCCAAGACACCTTAGCCAAGACACATTAGCCAAGACACCTTAGCCAAGACACATTAGCCAAGACACCTTAGCCAAGACACCTTAGCCAAGACACCTTAGCCAAGACACCTTAGCCAAGACACATTAGCCAAGACACATTAGCCAAGACACCTTAGCCAAGACACCTTAGCCAAGACACCTTAGCCAAGACACATTAGCCAAGACACATAAGCCAAGACACATTAGCCAAGACACATTAGCCAAGACACATTAGCGAAGACACCTTAGCCAAGACACATTAGCCAAGACACATTAGCCAAGACACCTTAGCCAAGACACATTAGCCAAGACACATTAGCCAAGACGCTTTAGCCAAGACACATTAGCCAAGACACATTAGCCAAGACACATTAGTAAAGACACCTTAGCCAAGACACCTTAGCCAAGACACATAAGCCAAGACACCTTAGCCAAGACACCTTAGCCAAGACACCTTAGCCAAGACACCTTAGCCAAGACACATTAGCCAAGACACCTTAGCCAAGACACATTAGCCAAGACACATTAGCCAAGACACATTAGCCAAGATACATTAGCCAAGACACATTAGCCAAGACACATTAGCCGAGACACATTAGCCAAGACACATTAGCCAAGACACATTAGTAAAGACACATTAGCCAAGACACCTTAGCCAAGACACATTAGCCAAGACACATTAGCCAAGACATCTTAGCCAAGACACCTTAGCCAAGACACCTTAGCCAAGACACATTAGCCAAGACACATTAGCCAAGACACATTAGCCAAGACACATTAGCCAAGACACCTTAGCCAAGACACATTAGCGAAGACACATTAGCCAAGACACCTTAGCCAAGACACATTAGCGAAGACACCAAGACACCTTAGCCAAGACACCTTAGCCAAGACACATTAGCCAAGACACCTTAGCCAAGACACATTAGCCAAGACACATTAGCCAAGACACCTTAGCCAAGACACAATAGCGAAGACACCTTAGCCAAGACACATTAGCCAAGACACATTAGCCAAGACACATTAGCCAAGACACCTTAGCCAAGACACCTTAGCCAAGACACCTTAGCCAAGACACCTTAGCCAAGACACCTTAGCCAAGACACATTATCCAAGACACATTAGCCAAGACACCTTAGCCAAGACACATTAGCCAAGACACCTTAGCCAAGACACCTTAGCCAAGACACCTTAGCCAAGACACATTAGCCAAGACACCTTAGCCAATACACCTTAGCCAACACACCTTAGCCAAGACACCTTAGCCAAGACACCTTAGCCAAGACACCTTAGCCAAGACACCTTAGCCAAGACACCTTAGCCAAGACACATTAACCAAGACACATTAGCCAAGACACATTAGCCAAGACACATTAGCCAAGACACCTTAGCCAAGACACATTAGCCAAGACACCTTAGCCAAGACACCTTAGCCAAGACACCTTAGCCAAGACACATTAGCCAAGACTCCTTAGCCAAAACATCTTAGCCAAGACACCTTAGCCAAGACACATTAGCCAATACACTTTAGCCTAGACACATTAGCCAAGACACATTAGCCCAGACACCTTAGCCAAGACACCTTAGCCAAGACACCTTAGCCAAGACACATTAGCCAAGACACCTTAGCCAAGACACATTAGCCAAGACACCTTAGCCAAGACACCTTAGCCAAGACACCTTAGCCAAGACACCTTAGCCAAGACACATTAGCCAAGACACATTAGCCAAGACACCTTAGCCAAGACACCTTAGCCAAGACACCTTAGCCAAGACACATTAGCCAAGACACATAAGCCAAGACACATTAGCCAAGACACATTAGCCAAGACACATTAGCCAAGACACCTTAGCCAAGACACATTAGCCAAGACACATTAGCCAAGACACCTTAGCCAAGACACATTAGCCAAGACACATTAGCCAAGACGCTTTAGCCAAGACACATTAGCCAAGACACATTAGCCAAGACACATTAGTAAAGACACCTTAGCCAAGACACCTTAGCCAAGACACATAAGCCAAGACACCTTAGCCAAGACACCTTAGCCAAGACACCTTAGCCAAGACACCTTAGCCAAGACACATTAGCCAAGACACCTTAGCCAAGACACATTAGCCAAGACACATTAGCCAAGACACATTAGCCAAGATACATTAGCCAAGACACATTAGCCAAGACACATTAGCCGAGACACATTAGCCAAGACACATTAGCCAAGACACATTAGTAAAGACACATTAGCCAAGACACCTTAGCCAAGACACATTAGCCAAGACACATTAGCCAAGACATCTTAGCCAAGACACCTTAGCCAAGACACCTTAGCCAAGACACATTAGCCAAGACACATTAGCCAAGACACATTAGCCAAGACACATTAGCCAAGACACCTTAGCCAAGACACATTAGCGAAGACACATTAGCCAAGACACCTTAGCCAAGACACATTAGCGAAGACACCAAGACACCTTAGCCAAGACACCTTAGCCAAGACACATTAGCCAAGACACCTTAGCCAAGACACATTAGCCAAGACACATTAGCCAAGACACCTTAGCCAAGACACATTAGCGAAGACACCTTAGCCAAGACACATTAGCCAAGACACATTAGCCAAGACACATTAGCCAAGACACCTTAGCCAAGACACCTTAGCCAAGACACCTTAGCCAAGACACCTTAGCCAAGACACCTTAGCCAAGACACATTATCCAAGACACATTAGCCAAGACACCTTAGCCAAGACACATTAGCCAAGACACCTTAGCCAAGACACCTTAGCCAAGACACCTTAGCCAAGACACATTAGCGAAGACACCTTAGCCAAGACACCTTAGCCAAGACACCTTAGCCAAGACACCTTAGCCAAGACACATTAGCCAAGACACCTTAGCCAAGACACCTTAGCCAAGACACCTTAGCCAAGACACATTAGCCAAGACACCTTAGCCAAGACACCTTTGCCAAGACACATTAGCCAAGACACCTTAGCCAAGACACATTAGCCAAGACACCTTAGCCAAGACACATTAGCGAAGACACCTTAGCCAAGACACATTAGCCGAGACACATTAGCCAAGACACCTTAGCCAAGACACATTAGCCAAGACACCTTAGCCAAGACACATTAGCGAAGACACCTTATCCAAGACACCTTAGCCAAGACACATTAGCCAAGACACATTAGCCAAGACACCTTAGCCAAGACACCTTAGCCAAGACACATTAGCCAAGACACCTTAGCCAAGACACATTAGCCAAGACACATGAGCCAAGACACCTTAGCCAAGACACCTTAGCCAAGACACCTTAGCCAAGACACCTTAGCCAAGACACATTAGCCAAGACTCATTAGCCGAGACACCTTAGCCAAGACACCTTAGCCAAGACACATTAGCCAAGACACATTAGCCAAGACACCTTAGCCAAGACACCTTAGCCAAGACACATTAGCCAAGACACCTTAGCCAAGACACATTAGCCAAGACACCTTAGCCAAGACACCTTAGCCAAGACACCTTAGCCAAGACACATTAGCCAAGACACCTTAGCCAAGACACCTTAGCCAAGACACCTTAGCCAAGACACATTAGCCAAGACACCTTAGCCAAGACACATTAGCCAAGACACATTAGCCAAGACACATTAGCCAAGACACCTTAGCCAAGACACCTTAGCCAAGACACATTATCTAAGACACATTAGCCGAGACACATTAGCAAAGACACCTTAGCCAAGACACATTAGCCAAGACACATTAGCCAAGACACCTTAGCCAAGACACCTTAGCCAAGACACATTAGCCAAGACACATTAGCCAAGACACATTAGCCAAGACACCTTAGCCAAGACACCTTAGCCAAGACACATTAGCCAAGACACCTTAGCCAAGACACATTAGCCAAGACACCTTAGCCAAGACACATTAGCGAAGACACCTTAGCCAAGACACATTAGCCAAGACACATTAGCCAAGACACATTAGCCAAGACACCTTAGCCAAGACACCTTAGCCAAGACACCTTAGCCAAGACACATTAGCCAAGACACATTAGCCAAGACACATTAGCCAAGACACCTTAGCCAAGACACATTAGCCAAGACACATTAGCCAAGACACCTTAGCCAAGACACATTAGCCAAGACACATTTGCCAAGACACCTTAGCCAAGACACATTAGCCAAGACACATTAGCCAAGACACATTAGCCAAGACACCTTAGCCAAGACACATTAGCCAAGACACCTTAGCCAAGACACCTTAGCCAAGACACCTTAGCCAAGACACATTAGCCAAGACACCTTAGCCAAGACACATTAGCCAAGACACATTAGCCAAGACACCTTAGCCAAGACACCTTAGCCAAGACACCTTAGCCAAGTTACATTAGCCAAGACACATTAGCCAAGACACATTAGCCAAGACACCTTAGCCAAGACACCTTAGCCAAGACACATTAGCCAAGACATCTAGGCCAAGACACCTTAGCCAAGACACATTAGCCAAGACACATTAGCCAAGACACCTTAACCAAGACACCTTAGCCAAGACACATTAGCCAAGACACCTTAGCCAAGACACATTAGCCAAGACACATTAGCCAAGACACCTTAGCCAAGACACCTTAGCCAAGTTACATTAGCCAAGACACCTTAGCCAAGACACATTAGCCAAGACACCTTAGCCAAGACACATTAGCCAAGACACCTTAGCCAAGACACATTAGCCAAGACACATTAGCCAAGACACATTAGCCAAGACACCTTAGCCAAGACACCTTAGCCAAGACACATTAGCCAAGACACATTAGCCAAGACACATTATCCAAGACACCTTAGCCAAGACACATTAGCGAAGACACCTTAGCCAAGACACATTAGCCAAGACACATTAGCCAAGACACCTTAGCCAAGACACATTAGCCAAGACACATTAGCCAAGACACCTTAGCCAAGACACATTAGCCAAGACACATAAGCCAAGACACATTAGCCAAGACACCTTAGCCTAGACATATTAGCCAAGACACATTAGCCAAGACACATTAGCCAAGACACATTAGCCAAGACACCTTAGCCATGACACCTTAGCCAAGACATCTTAGCCAAGACACATTAGCCAAGACACCTTAGCCAAGACACATTAGCCAAGACACCTTAGCCAAGACACATTAGCCAAGACACATTAGCCAAGACACCTTAGCCAAGACACCTTAGCCAAGACACATTAGCCAAGACACCTTAGCCAAGACACATTAGCCAAGACACATTAGCCAAGACACCTTAGCCAAGACACATTAGCCAAGACACCTTAGCCAAGACACATTAGCCAAGACACCTTAGCCAAGACACCTTAGCCAAGACACCTTAGCCAAGACACATTAGCCAAGACACATAAGCCAAGACACATTAGCCAAGACACATTAGCCAAGACACATTAGCCAAGACACCTTAGCCAATACACCTTAGCCAACACACCTTAGCCAAGACACCTTAGCCAAGACACCTTAGCCAAGACACCTTAGCCAAGACACATTAGCCAAGACACCTTAGCCAAGACACATTAGCCAAGACACATTAGCCAAGACACATTGGCCAAGACACATTAGCCAAGACACATTAGCCAAGACACATTAGCCAAGACACCTTAGCCAAGACACCTTAGCCAAGACACCTTAGCCAAGACACATTAGCCAAGACTCCTTAGCCAAAACATCTTAGCCAAGACACCTTAGCCAAGACACATTAGCCAATACACTTTAGCCTAGACACATTAGCCAAGACACATTAGCCCAGACACCTTAGCCAAGACACCTTAGCCAAGACACCTTAGCCAAGACACATTAGCCAAGACACCTTAGCCAAGACACATTAGCCAAGACACCTTAGCCAAGACACCTTAGCCAAGACACCTTAGCCAAGACACATTAGCCAAGACACATTAGCCAAGACACATTAGCCAAGACACCTTAGCCAAGACACCTTAGCCAAGACACCTTAGCCAAGACACATTAGCCAAGACACATTAGCCAAGACACATTAGCCAAGACACATTAGCGAAGACACCTTAGCCAAGACACATTAGCCAAGACACATTAGCCAAGACACCTTAGCCAAGACACATTAGCCAAGACACATTAGCCAAGACGCTTTAGCCAAGACACATTAGCCAAGACACATTAGCCAAGACACATTAGTAAAGACACCTTAGCCAAGACACCTTAGCCAAGACACATAAGCCAAGACACCTTAGCCAAGACACATTAGCTAAGACACCTTAGCCAAGACACATTAGCGAAGACACCTTAGCCAAGACACATTAGCCAAGACACATTAACCAAGACACATTAGCCAAGACACCTTAGCCAAGACACCTTAGCCAAGACACCTTAGCCAAGACACCTTAGCCAAGACACATTAGCGAAGACACCTTAGCGAAGACACCTTAGCCAAGACACATTAGCCAAGACACCTTAGCCAAGACACCTTAGCCAAGACACCTTAGCCAAGACACATTAGCGAAGACACCTTAGTTAAGACACATTAGCCAAGACACATTAGCCAAGACACATTAGCCAAGACACCTTAGCCAAGACACATTAGCGAAGACACCTTAGCCAAGACACATTAGCCAAGACACATTAGCCAAGACACATTAGCCAAGACACCTTAGCCAAGACACCTTAGCCAAGACACCTTAGCCAAGACACATTAGCCAAGACACCTTAGCCAAGACACATTAGTCGAGACACCTTAGCCAAGACACCTTAGCCAAGACACCTTAGCCAAGACACATTAGCCAAGACACATTAGCCAAGACACCTTAGCCAAGACACATTAGCGAAGACACCTTAGCCAAGACACATTAGCCAAGACACATTAGCCAAGACACCTTAGCCAAGACACATTAGCCAAGACACCTTAGCCAAGACACATAAGCCAAGACACCTTAGCCAAGACACCTTAGCCAAGACACCTTAGCCAAGACACATTAGCCAAGACACATTAGCCAAGACACCTTAGCCGAGACACATTAGCCAAGACACATTAGCCAAGACACATTAGCCAAGACACATTAGCGAAGACACATTACCCAAGACACCTTAGCCAAGACACCTTAGCCAAGACACATTAGCCAAGACACCTTAGCCAACACACCTTAGCCAAGACACCTTAGCCAAGACACCTTAGCCAAGACACATTAGCCAAGACACATTAGCCAAGACACCTTAGCCAAGACACCTTAGCCAAGACACCTTAACCAAGACACCTTAGCCAAGACACATTAGCCAAGACACATTAGCCAAGACACCTTAGCCAACACACCTTAGCCAAGACACCTTAGCCAAGACACATTAGCCAAGACACATTAGCCAAGACACATTAGTCAAGACACATTAGCCAAAATTCCTTAGCCACGACATCTTAGCCAAGACACCTTAGCCAAGACACATTAACCAATACACTTTAGCCTAGACACCTTAGCCATGACACCTTAGCCAAGACATCTTAGCCAAGACACATTAGCCAAGACACATTAGCCAAGACACATTAGCCAAGACACCTTAGCCAAGACACCTTAGCCAAGACACATTAGCCAAGCCACCTTAGCCAAGACACATTAGCCAAGACACATTAGCCAAGACACCTTAGCCAACACACCTTAGCCAAGACACCTTAGCCAAGACACATTAGCCAAGACACATTAGCCAAGACACCTTAGCCAAGACACATTAGCCAAGACACCTTAGCCAAGACACATTAGCCAAGACACCTTAGCCAAGACACCTTAGCCAAGACACCTTAGCCAAGACACATTAGCCAAGACACATTAGCCAAGACACATTAGCCAAGACACATTAGCCAAGACACATTAGCCAAGACACCTTAGCCATGACACCTTAGCCAAGACATCTTAGCCAAGACACATTAGCCAAGACACATTAGCCAAGACACATTAGCCAAGACACCTTAGCCAAGACACCTTAGCCAAGACACCTTAGCCAAGACACATTAGCCAAGACACCTTAGCCAAGACACCTTAGCCAAGACACATTACCCAAGACACCTTAGCCAAGACACATTAGCCAAGACATCTTAGCCAAGACACATTAGCCAAGACACATTAGCCAAGACACATTAGCCAAGACACCTTAGCCAAGACACATTAGCCAAGACACCTTAGCCAACACACCTTAGCCAAGACACCTTAGCCAAGACACATTAGCCAAGACACCTTAGCCAAGACACATTAGCCAAGACACATTAGCCAAGACACATTAGCCAAGACACCTTAGCCAAGACACCTTAGCCAAGACACCTTAGCCAAGACACCTTAGCCAAGACACATTAGCCAAGACACCTTAGCCAAGACACCTTAGCCAAGACACCTTAGCCAAGACACATTAGCCAAGACACCTTAGCCATGACACCTTAGCCAAGACATCTTAGCCAAGACACATTAGCCAAGACACATTAGCCAAGACACATTAGCCAAGACACATTAGCCAAGACACCTTAGCCAAGACACCTTAGCCAAGACACATTAACCAAGACACATTAGCCAAGACACATTGGCCAAGACACATTAGCCAAGACACATTAGCCAAGACACATTAGCCAAGACACATTAGCCAAGACACTTAAGCCAAGACACCTTAGCCAAGACACCTTAGCCGAGACACCTTAGCCAAGACTCCTTAGCCAAGACATCTTAGCCAAGACACCTTAGCCAAGACACCTTAGCCAATACACTTTAGCCTAGACACATTAGCCAAGACACATTAGCCAAGACACCTTAGCCAAGACACCTTAGCCAAGACACATTAGCCAAGACACCTTAGCCAAGACATCTTAGCCAAGACACATTAGCCAAGACACATTAGCCAAGACACATTAGCCAAGACACATTAGCCAAGACACCTTAGCCAAGACACCTTAGCCAAGACACATTAACCAAGACACATTAGCCAAGACACATTGGCCAAGACACATTAGCCAAGACACCTTAGCCAAGACACATTAGCCAAGACACCTTAGCCAAGACACATTAGCCAAGACACCTTAGCCAAGACACATTAGCCAAGACACCTTAGCCAAGACACATTAGCGAAGACAAATTACCCAAGACACCTTAGCCAACACACCTTAGCCAAGACACATTAGCCAAGACACCTTAGCCAACACACCTTAGCCAAGACACCTTAGCCAAGACACATTAGCCAAGACACATTAGCCAAGACACATTAGCCAAGACACCTTAGCCAAGACACATTAGTCGAGACACCTTAGCCAAGACACCTTAGCCAAGACACCTTAGCCAAGACACATTAGCCAAGACACCTTAGCCAAGACACATTAGCGAAGACACCTTAGCCAAGACACATTAGCCAAGACACATTAGCCAAGACACCTTAGCCAAGACACATTAGCAAAGACACCTTAGCCAAGACACATAAGCCAAGACACCTTAGCCAAGACACATTAGCCAAGACACCTTAGCCAAGACACATTAGCCAAGACACATTAGCCAAAACACCTTAGCCAAGACACCTTAGCCAAGACACATTAGCCAAGACACATTAGCCAAGACACATTAGCCAAGACACCTTAGCCAAGACACATTAGCGAAGACACCTTAACCAAGACACATTAGCCAAGACACATTAGCCAAGACACCTTAGCCAAGACACATTAGCCAAGACACATTAGCCAAGACGCTTTAGCCAAGACACATTAGCCAAGACACATTAGTAAAGACACCTTAGCCAAGACACCTTAGCCAAGACACATTAGCTAAGACACCTTAGCCAAGACACATTAGCTAAGACACCTTAGCCAAGACACATTAGCGAAGACACCTTAGCCAAGACACATTAGCCAAGACACATTAGCCAAGACACATTAGCCAAGACACCTTAGCCAAGACACCTTAGCCAAGACACCTTAGCCAAGACACCTTAGCCAGACACCTTAGCCAAGACACGTTAGCCAAGACACATTAGCCAAGACACCTTAGCCAAGACACCTTAGCCAAGACACATTAGCGAAGACACCTTAGTTAAGACACATTAGCCAAGACACGTTAGCCAAGACACATTAGCCAAGACACCTTAGCCAAGACACATTAGCGAAGACACCTTAGCCAAGACACATTAGCCAAGACACATTAGCCAAGACACATTAGCCAAGACACCTTAGCCAAGACACCTTAGCCAAGACACCTTAGCCAAGACACATTAGCCAAGACACATTAGCCAAGACACCTTAGCCAAGACACATTAGTCGAGACACCTTAGCCAAGACACCTTAGCCAAGACACCTTAGCCAAGACACATTAGCCAAGACACATTAGCCAAGATACCTTAGCCAAGACACATTAGCGAAGACACCTTAGCCAAGACACATTAGCCAAGACACATTAGCCAAGACACCTTAGCCAAAACACATAAGCCAAGACACCTTAGCCAAGACACATTAGCCAAGACACCTTAGCCAAGACACATTAGCCAAGACACATTAGCCAAGACACCTTAGCCAAGACACATTAGCCAAGACACATTAGCCAAGACACATTAGCCAAGACACATTAGCCAAGACACCTTAGCCAAGACACCTTAGCCAAGACACATTAGCCAAGACACCTTAGCCAAGACACATTAGCCAAGGCACCTTAGCCAAGACACCTTAGCCAAGACACCTTAGCCAAGACACATTAGCCAAGACACATTAGCCAAGACACATTAGCGAAGACACCTTAGCCAAGACACATTAGCCAAGACACATTAGCCAAGACACCTTAGCCATGACACCTTAGCCAAGACATCTTAGCCAAGACACATTAGCCAAGACACATTAGCCAAGACACATTAGCCAAGACACCTTAGCCAAGACACCTTAGCCAAGACACCTTAGCCAAGACACATTAGCCAAGACACCTTAGCCAAGACACCTTAGCCAAGACACATTAGCCAAGACACCTTAGCCAAGACACATTAGCCAAGAAACATTAGCCAAGACACCTTAGCCAAGACACCTTAGCCAAGACACATTAGCCAAGACACCTTAGCCAAGACACATTAGCCAAGACACCTTAGCCAACACACCTTAGCCAAGACACCTTAGCCAAGACACATTAGCCAAGACACATTAGCCAAGACACATTAGCCAAGACACATTAGCCAAGACACATTAGCCAAGACACATTAGCCAAGACACCTTAGCCAAGACACATTAGCCAAGACACCTTAGCCAAGACACATTAGCCAAGACAGCTTAGCCAAGACACCCAAGACATCTTAGCCAAGACACATTAGCCAAGACACATTAGCCAAGACACATAAGCCAAGACACATTAGCCAAGACACATTAGCCAAGACACCTTAGCCAAGACACCTTAGCCAAGACACATTAACCAAGACACATTAGCCAAGACACATTGGCCAAGACACATTAGCCAAGACACATTAGCCAAGACACATTAGCCAAGACACCTTAGCCAAGACACCTTAGCCAAGACACATTAGCCGAGACACCTTAGCCAAGACACATAAGCCAAGACACCTTAGCCAAGACACCTTAGCCAAGACACATTAGCCAAGACACCTTAGCCAAGACACATTAGCCAAGACACATTAGCCAAGACACCTTAGCCAAGACACCTTAGCCAAGACACATTAGCCAAGACACCTTAGCCAAGACACATTAGCGAAGACACCTTAGCCAAGACACATTAGCGAAGACACATTACCAAAGACACCTTAGCCAAGACACCTTAGCCAAGACACATTAGCCAAGACACCTTAGCCAACACACCTTAGCCAAGACACCTTAGCCAATACACATTAGCCAAGACACATTAGCCAAGACACATTAGCCAAGACACCTTAGCCAAGACACCTTAGCCAAGACACATTAACCAAGACACCTTAGCCAAGACACATTAGCCAAGACACATTAGCCAAGACACCTTAGCCAACACACCTTAGCCAAGACACCTTAGCCAAGACACATTAGCCAAGACACATTAGCCAAGACACATTAGCCAAGACACATTAGCCAAGACTCCTTAGCCACGACATCTTAGCCAAGACACCTTAGCCAAGACACATTAGCCAATACACTTTAGCCTAGACACCTTAGCCATGACACCTTAGCCAAGACATCTTAGCCAAGACACATTAGCCAAGACACATTAGCCAAGACACCTTAGCCAAGACACCTTAGCCAAGACACATTAGCCAAGCCACCTTAGCCAAGACACATTAGCCAAGACACATTAGCCAAGACACCTTAGCCAACACACCTTAGCCAAGACACCTTAGCCAAGACTCATTAGCCAAGACACCTTAGCCATGACACCTTAGCCAAGACACCTTAGCCAAGACACATTAGCCAAGACACATTAGCCAAGACACATTAGCCAAGACACATTAGCCAAGACACCTTAGCCAAGACACCTTAGCCAAGACACATTAGCCAAGACACCTTAGCCAAGACACATTAGCCAAGACACCTTAGCCAAGACACATTAGCCAAGACACACTAGCCAAGACACATTAGCGAAGACACCTTAGCCATGACACCTTAGCCAAGACACCTTAGCCAAGACACATTAGCCAATACACTTTAGCCTAGACACATTAGCCAAGACACATTAGCCCAGACACCTTAGCCAAGACACCTTAGCCAAGACACCTTAGCCAAGACACCTTAGCCAAGACACCTTAGCCAAGACACCTTAGCCAAGACACATTACCCAAGACACCTTAGCCAAGACACCTTAGCCAAGACACCTTAGCCAAGACACATTAGCCAAGACACATTAGCCAAGACACCTTAGCCAAGACACATTAGCGAAGACACCTTAGCCAAGACACATTAGCCAAGACACATTAGCCAAGACACCTTAGCCAAGACACATAAGCCAAGACACCTTAGCCAAGACACATTAGCCAAGACACCTTAGCCAAGACACATTAGCCAAGACACATTAGCCAAGACACCTTAGCCAAGACACATTAGCCAAGACACATTAGCCAAGACACATTAGCCAAGACACATTAGCCAAGACACCTTAGCCAAGACACCTTAGCCAAGACACATTAGCCAAGACACCTTAGCCAAGACACATTAGCCAAGACACCTTAGCCAAGACACCTTAGCCAAGACACCTTAGCCAAGACACATTAGCCAAGACACCTTAGCCAAGACACCTTAGCCAAGACACCTTAGCCATAACACATTAGCCAAGACACATTAGCCAAGACACATTAGCCAAGACACCTTAGCCATGACACCTTAGCCAAGACATCTTAGCCAAGACACATTAGCCAAGACACATTAGCCAAGACACATTAGCCAAGACACCTTAGCCAAGACACCTTAGCCAAGACACCTTAGCCAAGACACATTAGCCAAGACACCTTAGCCAAGACACCTTAGCCAAGACACATTAGCCAAGACACCTTAGCCAAGACACATTAGCCAAGACACATTAGCCAAGACACCTTAGCCAAGACACCTTAGCCAAGACACATTAGCCAAGACACCTTAGCCAAGACACATAAGCCAAGACACCTTAGCCAACACACCTTAGCCAAGACACCTTAGCCAAGACACATTAGCCAAGACACATTAGCCAAGACACATTAGCCAAGACACATTAGCCAAGACACATTAGCCAAGACACCTTAGCCAAGACACCTTAGCCAAGACACATTAGCCAAGACACCTTAGCCAAGACACCTTAGCCAAGACAGCTTAGCCAAGACACCTTAGCCAAGACATCTTAGCCAAGACACATTAGCCAAGACACATTAGCCAGGACACATTAGCCAAGACACATTAGCCAAGACACCTTAGCCAAGACACCTTAGCCAAGACACATTAACCAAGACACATTAGCCAAGACACATTGGCCAAGACACATTAGCCAAGACACATTAGCCAAGACACATTAGCCAAGACACCTTAGCCAAGACACCTTAGCCAAGACACATTAGCCGAGACACCTTAGCCAAGACACATAAGCCAAGACACCTTAGCCAAGACACCTTAGCCAAGACACATTAGCCAAGACACCTTAGCCAAGACACATTAGCCAAGACACATAAGCCAAGACACCTTAGCCAAGACACCTTAGCCAAGACACATTAGCCAAGACACCTTAGCCAAGACACATTAGCCAAGACACCTTAGCCAAGACACATTAGCGAAGACACATTACCCAAGACACCTTAGCCAAGACACCTTAGCCAAGACACCTTAGCCAACACACCTTAGCCAAGACACCTTAGCCAAGACACATTAGCCAAGACACATTAGCCAAGACACATTAGCCAAGACACCTTAGCCAAGACACCTTAGCCAAGACACATTAACCAAGACACCTTAGCCAAGACACATTAGCCAAGACACATTAGCCAAGACACCTTAGCCAACACACCTTAGCCAAGACACCTTAGCCAAGACACATTAGCCAAGACACATTAGCCAAGACACATTAGCCAAGACACATTAGCCAAGACTCCTTAGCCACGACATCTTAGCCAAGACACCTTAGCCAAGACACATTAGCCAATACACCTTAGCCTAGACACCTTAGCCATGACACCTTAGCCAAGACATCTTAGCCAAGACACATTAGCCAAGACACATTAGCCAAGACACATTAGCCAAGACACCTTAGCCAAGACACCTTAGCCAAGACACATTAGCCAAGCCACCTTAGCCAAGACACATTAGCCAAGACACATTAGCCAAGACACCTTAGCCAACACACCTTAGCCAAGACACCTTAGCCAAGACACATTAGCCAAGACACATTAGCCAAGACACCTTAGCCAAGACACCTTAGCCAAGACACATTAGCCAAGACACATTAGCCAAGACACCTTAGCCAAGACACCTTAGCCAAGACACCTTAGCCAAGACACATTAGCCAAGACACATTAGCCAAGACACCTTAGCCAAGACACATTAGCCAAGACACATTAGCCAAGACACCTTAGCCATGACACCTTAGCCAAGACATCTTAGCCAAGACACCTTAGCCAAGACACATTAGCCAAGACACATTAGCCAAGACACCTTAGCCAAGACACCTTAGCCAAGACACCTTAGCCAAGACACATTAGCCAAGACACCTTAGCCAAGACACCTTAGCCAAGACACATTAGCCAAGACACCTTAGCCAAGACACATTAGCCAAGACACATTAGCCAAGACACCTTAGCCAAGACACCTTAGCCAAGACACATTAGCCAAGACACCTTAGCCAAGACACATTAGCCAAGACACCTTAGCCAAGACACATTAGCCAAGACACCTTAGCCAAGACACATTAGCCAAGACACATTAGCCAAGACACATTAGCCAAGACACATTAGCCAAGACACCTTAGCCAAGACACCTTAGCCAAGACACATTAGCCAAGACACCTTAGCCAAGACACATTAGCCAAGACACCTTAGCCAAGACACCTTAGCCAAGACACCTTAGCCAAGACACATTAGCCAAGACACCTTAGCCAAGACACCTTAGCCAAGACATCTTAGCCAAGACACATTAGCCAAGACACCTTAGCCAAGACACATTAGCCAAGACACATTAGCCAAGACACCTTAGCCAAGACACCTTAGCCAAGACACATTAACCAAGACACATTAGCCAAGACACATTGGCCAAGACACATTAGCCAAGACACATTAGCCAAGACACATTAGCCAAGACACTTTAGCCAAGACACCTTAGCCAAGACACCTTAGCCAAGACTCCTTAGCCAAGACATCTTAGCCAAGACACCTTAGCCAAGACACATTAGCCAATACACTTTAGCCTAGACACATTAGCCAAGACACATTAGCCAAGACACCTTAGCCAAGACACCTTAGCCAAGACACCTTAGCCAAGACACATTAGCCAAGACACCTTAGCCAAGACATCTTAGCCAAGACACATTAGCCAAGACACCTTAGCCAAGACACATTAGCCAAGACACCTTAGCCAACACACCTTAGCCAAGACACCTTAGCCAAGACACATTAACCAAGACACATTAGCCAAGACACATTGGCCAAGACACATTAGCCAAGACACCTTAGCTAAGACACATTAGCCAAGACACCTTAGCCAAGACACATTAGCCAAGACACATTAGCCAAGACACCTTAGCCAAGACACCTTAGCCAAGACACATTAGCCAAGACACCTTAGCCAAGACACCTTAGCCAAGACACCTTAGCCAAGACACATTAGCCGAGACACCTTAGCCAAGACACATAAGCCAAGACACCTTAGCCAAGACACCTTAGCCAAGACACATTAGCCAAGACACCTTAGCCAAGACACATTAGCCAAGACACATTAGTCAAGACACCTTAGCCAAGACACCTTAGCCAAGACACATTAGCCAAGACACCTTAGCCAAGACACATTAGCCAAGACACCTTAGCCAAGACACATTAGCGAAGACACATTAGCCAAGACACCTTAGCCAAGACACCTTAGCCAAGACACATTAGCCAAGACACCTTAGCCAACACACCTTAGCCAAGACACCTTAGCCAAGACACATTAGCCAAGACACATTAGCCAAGACACCTTAGCCAAGACGCCTTAGCCAAGACACATTAGCCAAGCCACCTTAGCCAAGACTCCTTAGCCAAGACATCTTAGCCAAGACACCTTAGCCAACACACCTTAGCCAAGACACCTTAGCCAAGACACATTAGCCAAGACACATTAGCCAAGACACATTAGCCAAGACACATTAGCCAAGACACATTAGCCAAGACACCTTAGCCAAGACACCTTAGCCAAGACACATTAGCCAATACACTTTAGCCAAGACACCTTAGCCATGACACCTTAGCCAAGACATCTTAGCCAAGACACATTAGCCAAGACACATTAGCCAAGACACATTAGCCAAGACACCTTAGCCAAGACTCCTTAGCCAAGACACATTAGCCAAGCCACCTTAGCCAAGACACATTAGCCAAGACACATTAGCCAATACACCTTAGCCAAGACACCTTAGCCAAGACACCTTAGCCAAGACACATTAGCCAAGACACATTAGCCAAGACACCTTAGCCAAGACACATTAGCCAAGACACCTTAGCCAAGACACATTAGCCAAGACACCTTAGCCAAGACACCTTAGCCAAGACACCTTAGCCAAGACACATTAGCCAAGACACATTAGCCAAGACACATTAGCCAAGACACTTTAGCCTAGACACCTTAGCCATGACACCTTAGCCAAGACATCTTAGCCAAGACACATTAGCCAAGACACATTAGCCAAGACACATTAGCCAAGACACCTTAGCCAAGACACCTTTGCCAAGACACCTTAGCCAAGACACATTAGCCAAGACACCTTAGCCAAGACACCTTAGCCAAGACACATTAGCCAAGACACCTTAGCCAAGACACATTAGCCAAGACACATTAGCCAAGACACCTTAGCCAAGACACCTTAGCCAAGACACATTAGCCAAGACACCTTAGCCAAGACACATTAGCCAAGACACCTTAGCCAAGACACCTTAGCCAAGACACCTTAGCCAAGACACATTAGCCAAGACACATTAGCCAAGACACATTAGCCAAGACACATTAGCCAAGACACATTAGCAAAGACACCTTAGCCAAGACACCTTAGCCAAGACACATTAGCCAAGACACATTAGCCGAGACACCTTAGCCAAGACACCTTAGCCAAGACACCTTAGCCAAGACACCTTAGCCAAGACACATTAGCCAAGACACCTTAGCCATGACACCTTAGCCAAGACATCTTAGTCAAGACACATTAGCCAAGACACATTAGCCAAGACACATTAGCCAAGACACCTTAGCCAAGACACCTTAGCCAAGACACATTGGCCAAGACACATTAGCCAAGACACATTACCCAAGACACATTACCCAAGACACATTAGCCAAGACACTTTAGCCAAGTCACCTTAGCCAAGACACCTTAGCCAAGACACATTAGCCAAGACTCCTTAGCCAAGACATCTTAGCCAAGACACCTTAGCCAAGACACATTAGCCAATACACTTTAGCCTAGACACATTAGCCAAGACACCTTAGCCAAGACACATTAGCCAAGACACCTTAGCCAAGACACCTTAGCCAAGACACATTAGCCAAGACACCTTAGCCAAGACATCTTAGCCAAGACACATTAGCCAAGACACATTAGCCAAGACACATTAGCCAAGACACATTAGCCAAGACACCTTAGCCAAGACACGTTAGCCAAGACACATTAGCCAAGACACCTTAGCCAAGACACATTAGCCAAGACACATTAGCCAAGACACCTTAGCCAAGACACATTAGCCAAGACACATTAGCCAAGACACATTAGCCAAGACACCTTAGCCAAGACACCTTAGCCAAGACACATTAGCCAAGACACACTAGCCAAGACACATTAGCCAAGACACCTTAGCCATGACACCTTAGCCAAGACACCTTAGCCAAGACACATTAGCCAATACACTTTAGCCTAGACACATTAGCCAAGACACATTAGCCCAGACACCTTAGCCAAGACACCTTAGCCAAGACACCTTAGCCAAGACACCTTAGCCAAGACACCTTAGCCAAGACACATTACCCAAGACACATTAGCCAAGACACCTTAGCCAAGGCACCTTAGCCAAGACACATTAGCCAAGACACCTTAGCCAAGACACCTTAGCCGACACACCTTAGCCAAGACACCTTAGCCAAGACACATTAGCCAAGACACACTAGCCAAGACACACTAGCCAAGACACATTAGCCAAGACACCTTAGCCATGACACCTTAGCCAAGACACCTTAGCCAAGACACATTAGCCAATACACTTTAGCCTAGACACATTAGCCAAGACACATTAGCCCAGACACCTTAGCCAAGACACCTTAGCCAAGACACCTTAGCCAAGACACCTTAGCCAAGACACATTAGCCAAGACACATTAGCCAAGACACCTTAGCCAAGACACCTTAGCCAAGACACATTAGCCAAGCCACCTTAGCCAAGACACATTAGCCAAGACACCTTAGCCGACACACCTTAGCCAAGACACCTTAGCCAAGACACATTAGCCAAGACACATTAGCCAAGACACATTAGCCCAGACACCTTAGCCAAGACACATTAGCCAAGACACCTTAGCCAAGACACATTAGCCAAGACACCTTAGCCAAGACACATTAGCCAAGACACCTTAGCCAAGACACCTTAGCCAAGACACCTTAGCCAAGACACATTAGCCAAGACACATTAGCCAAGACACATTAGCCAAGACACCTTAGCCAAGACACCTTAGCCAAGACACCTTAGCCAAGACACATTAGCCAAGACACCTTAGCCAAGACACCTTAGCCAAGACACATTAGCCAAGACACCTTAGCCAAGACACCTTAGCCAAGACACATTAGCCAAGACACCTTAGCCAAGACACATTAGCCAAGACACCTTAGCCAACACACCTTAGCCAAGACACCTTAGCCAAGACACATTAGCCAAGACATCTTAGCCAAGACACATTAGCCAAGACACATTAGCCAAGACACATTAGCCAAGACACCTTAGCCAAGACACCTTAGCCAAGACACATTAGCCAAGACACCTTAGCCAAGACACATTAGCCAAGGCACCTTAGCCAAGACACCTTAGCCAAGACACCTTAGCCAAGACACATTAGCCAAGACACATTAGCCAAGACACATTAGCCAAGACACATTAGCCAAGACACATTAGCCAAGACACCTTAGCCATGACACCTTAGCCAAGACATCTTAGCCAAGACACATTAGCCAAGACACATTAGCCAAGACACATTAGCCAAGACACCTTAGCCAAGACACCTTAGCCATGACACATTAGCCAAGACACCTTAGCCAAGACACCTTAGCCAAGACACATTAGCCAAGACACCTTAGCCAAGACACATTAGCCAAGACACATTAGCCAAGACACCTTAGCCAAGACACTTTAGCCAAGACACATTAGCCAAGACACCTTAGCCAAGACACATTAGCCAAGACACCTTAGCCAACACACCTTAGCCAAGACACCTTAGCCAAGACACATTAGCCAAGACACATTAGCCAAGACACATTAGCCAAGACACATTAGCCAAGACACCTTAGCCAAGACACCTTAGCCAAGACACATTAGCCAAGACACCTTAGCCAAGACATCTTAGCCAAGACACATTAGCCAAGACACATTAGCCAAGACACATTAGCCAAGACACATTAGCCAAGACACCTTAGCCAAGACACATTAGCCAAGACACCTTAGCCAAGACACCTTAGCCAAGACACCTTAGCCAAGACACCTTAGCCAAGACACATTAGCCAAGACACATTAGCCAAGACACCTTAGCCAAGACACATTAGCGAAGACACCTTAGCCGAGACACCTTAGCCAAGACACCTTAGCCAAGACACCTTAGCCAAGACACATTAGCCAAGACACCTTAGCCAAGACATCTTAGCCAAGACACATTAGCCAAGACACATTAGCCAAGACACATTAGCCAAGACACATTAGTCAAGACACATTAGCCAAGACACATTAGCCCAGACACCTTAGCCAAGACACCTTAGCCAAGACACCTTAGCCAAGACACCTTAGCCAAGACACCTTAGCCAAGACACATTACCCAAGACACCTTAGCCAAGACACCTTAGCCAAGGCACCTTAGCCAAGACACATTAGCCAAGACACCTTAGCCAAGACACCTTAGCCAAGACACATTAGCCAAGACACCTTAGCCAAGACACCTTAGCCAAGACACATTAGCCAAGCCACCTTAGCCAAGACACATTAGCCAAGACACCTTAGCCGACACACCTTAGCCAAGACACCTTAGCCAAGACACATTAGCCAAGACACATTAGCCAAGACACATTAGCCCAGACACCTTAGCCAAGACACATTAGCCAAGACACCTTAGCCAAGACACATTAGCCAAGACACATTAGCCAAGACACATTACCCAAGACACCTTAGCCAAGACACCTTAGCCAAGACACCTTAGCCAAGACACATTAGCCAAGACACATTAGCCAAGACACATTAGCCAAGACACCTTAGCCAAGACACCTTAGCCAAGACACCTTAGCCAAGACACATTAGCCAAGACACCTTAGCCAAGACACATTAGCCAAGACACATTAGCCAAGACACCTTAGCCAAGACACCTTAGCCAAGACACATTAGCCAAGACACCTTAGCCAAGACACATTAGCCAAGACACCTTAGCCAACACACCTTAGCCAAGACACCTTAGCCAAGACACATTAGCCAAGACACATTAGCCAAGACACATTAGCCAAGACACATTAGCCAAGACACATTAGCCAAGACACCTTAGCCAAGACACCTTAGCCAAGACACATTAGCCAAGACACCTTAGCCAAGACACATTAGCCAAGGCACCTTAGCCAAGACACATTAGCCAAGACACATTAGCCAAGACACATTAGCCAAGACACCTTAGCCAAGACACCTTAGCCATGACACATTAGCCAAGACACCTTAGCCAAGACACCTTAGCCAAGACACATTAGCCAAGACACCTTAGCCAAGACACATTAGCCAAGACACATTAGCCAAGACACCTTAGCCAAGACACCTTAGCCAAGACACATTAGCCAAGACACCTTAGCCAAGACACATTAGCCAAGACACCTTAGCCAAGACACCTTAGCCAAGACACCTTAGCCAAGACACATTAGCCAAGACACATTAGCCAAGACACATTAGCCAAGACACATTAGCCAAGACACCTTAGCCAAGACACCTTAGCCAAGACACATTAGCCAAGACACCTTAGCCAAGACATCTTAGCCAAGACACATTAGCCAAGACACATTAGCCAAGACACATTAGCCAAGACACATTAGCCAAGACACCTTAGCCAAGACACATTAGCCAAGACACCTTAGCCAAGACACCTTAGCCAAGACACCTTAGCCAAGACACATTAGCCAAGACACATTAGCCAAGACACCTTAGCCAAGACACATTAGCGAAGACACCTTAGCCAAGACACGTTAGCCAAGACACATTAGCCAAGACACCTTAGCCAAGACACATTAGCCAAGACACATTAGCCAAGACACCTTAGCCAAGACACATTAGCCAAGACACATTAGCCAAGACACATTAGCCAAGACACCTTAGCCAAGACACCTTAGCCAAGACACCTTAGCCAAGACACATTAGCCAAGACACATTAGCCAAGACACATTAGCCAAGACACATTAGCCAAGACACCTTAGTAAACACACCTTAGCCAAGACACCTTAGCCAAGACACATTAGCCAAGACACATTAGCCAAGACACATTAGCCAAGACACATTAGCCAAGACTCCTTAGCCACGACATCTTAGCCAAGACACCTTAGCCAAGACACATTAGCCAATACACTTTAGCCTAGACACCTTAGCCATGACACCTTAGCCAAGACATCTTAGCCAAGACACATTAGCCAAGACACATTAGCCAAGACACATTAGCCAAGACACCTTAGCCAAGACACCTTAGCCAAGACACATTAGCCAAGCCACCTTAGCCAAGACACATTAGCCAAGACACATTCGCCAAGACACCTTAGCCAAGACACATTAGCCAATACACTTTAGCCTAGACACATTAGCCAAGACACATTAGCCAAGACACCTTAGCCAAGACACCTTAGCCAAGACACCTTAGCCAAGACACATTAGCCAAGACACCTTAGCCAAGACATCTTAGCCAAGACACATTAGCCAAGACACATTAGCCAAGACACATTAGCCAAGACACATTAGCCGAGACACATTAGCCAAGACACCTTAGCCAAGACACCTTAGCCAAGACATCTTAGCCAAGACACATAAGCCAAGACACATTAGCCAAGACACATTAGCCAAGACACCTTAGCCAAGACACCTTAGCCAAGACACCTTAGCCAAGACACATTAGCCAAGACACCTTAGCCAAGACACCTTAGCCAAGACACATTAGCCAAGACACCTTAGCCAAGACACATTAGCCAAGACACATTAGCCAAGACACCTTAGCCAAGACACCTTAGCCAAGACACATTAACCAAGACACATTAGCCAAGACACATTGGCCAAGACACATTAGCCAAGACACCTTAGCTAAGACACATTAGCCAAGACACCTTAGCCAAGACACATTAGCCAAGACACATTAGCCAAGACACCTTAGCCAAGACACCTTAGCCAAGACACATTAGCCAAGACACCTTAGCCAAGACACCTTAGCCAAGACACCTTAGCCAAGACACATTAGCCAAGACACCTTAGCCAAGACACATAAGCCAAGACACCTTAGCCAAGACACCTTAGCCAAGACACATTAGCCAAGACACCTTAGCCAAGACACATTAGCCAAGACACATTAGTCAAGACACCTTAGCCAAGACACCTTAGCCAAGACACATTAGCCAAGACACCTTAGCCAAGACACATTAGCCAAGACACCTTAGCCAAGACACATTAGCGAAGACACATTAGCCAAGACACCTTAGCCAAGACACCTTAGCCAAGACACCTTAGCCAAGACACCTTAGCCAAGACACCTTAGCCAAGACACATTAGCCAAGACACCTTAGCCAAGACACATTAGCCAAGACACATTAGTCAAGACACCTTAGCCAAGACACCTTAGCCAACACACCTTAGCCAAGACACCTTAGCCAAGACACATTAGCCAAGACACCTTAGCCAAGACACATTAGCCAAGACACATTAGCCAAGACACCTTAGCCAAGACACCTTAGCCAAGACACATTAGCCAAGACACCTTAGCCAAGACACATTAGCCAAGACACCTTAGCCAAGACACCTTAGCCAAGACACCTTAGCCAAGACACATTAGCCAAGACACCTTAGCCATGACACCTTAGCCAAGACATCTTAGCCAAGACACATTAGCCAAGACACCTTAGCCAAGACACATTAGCCAAGACACATTAGCCAAGACACCTTAGAAAAGACACCTTAGCCAAGACACATTAACCAAGACACCTTAGCCAAGACACATTGGCCAAGACACATTAGCCAAGACACATTAGCTAAGACACATTAGCCAAGACACTTTAGCCAAGACACCTTAGCCAAGACACCTTAGCCAAGACACCTTAGCCAAGACTCCTTAGCCAAGACATCTTAGCCAATACACCTTAGCCAAGACACATTAGCCAATACACTTTAGCCTAGACACATTAGCCAAGACACATTAGCCAAGACACCTTAGCCAAGACACCTTAGCCAAGACACCTTAGCCAAGACACATTAGCCAAGACACCTTAGCCAAGACATCTTAGCCAAGACACATTAGCCAAGACACATTAGCCAAGACACATTAGCCAAGACACATTAGCCAAGACACATTAGCCAAGACACCTTAGCCAAGACACCTTAGCCAAGACACATTTACCAAGACACATTAGCCAAGACACATTGGCCAAGACACATTAGCCAAGACACCTTAGCTAAGACACATTAGCCAAGACACCTTAGCCAAGACACATTAGCCAAGACACATTAGCCAAGACACCTTAGCCAAGACACCTTAGCCAAGACACATTAGCCAAGACACCTTAGCCAAGACACCTTAGCCAAGACACCTTAGCCAAGACACATTAGCCGAGACACCTTAGCCAAGACACATAAGCCAAGACACCTTAGCCAAGACACCTTAGCCAAGACACATTAGCCAAGACACCTTAGCCAAGACACATTAGCCAAGACACATTAGTCAAGACACCTTAGCCAAGACACCTTAGCCAAGACACATTAGCCAAGACACCTTAGCCAAGACACCTTAGCCAAGACACCTTAGCCAAGACACATTAGCGAAGACACATTAGCCAAGACACCTTAGCCAAGACACCTTAGCCAAGACACATTAGCCAAGACACCTTAGCCAACACACCTTAGCCAAGACACCTTAGCCAAGACACATTAGCCAAGACACATTAGCCAAGACACCTTAGCCAAGACACCTTAGCCAAGACACATTAGCCAAGCCACCTTAGCCAAGACTCCTTAGCCAAGACATCTTAGCCAAGACACCTTAGCCAACACACCTTAGCCAAGACACCTTAGCCAAGACACATTAGCCAAGACACATTAGCCAAGACACATTAGCCAAGACACATTAGCCAAGACACATTAGCCAAGACACCTTAGCCAAGACACATTAGCCAAGACACCTTAGCCGACACACCTTAGCCAAGACACCTTAGCCAAGACACATTAGCCAAGACACATTAGCCAAGACACATTAGCCCAGACACCTTAGCCAAGACACCTTAGCCAAGACACCTTAGCCAAGACACATTAGCCAAGACACCTTAGCCAAGACACATTACCCAAGACACCTTAGCCAAGACACCTTAGCCAAGACACCTTAGCCAAGACACATTAGCCAAGACACATTAGCCAAGACACATTAGCCAAGACACCTTAGCCAAGACACCTTAGCCAAGACACCTTAGCCAAGACACATTAGCCAAGACACCTTAGCCAAGACACATTAGCCAAGACACATTAGCCAAGACACCTTAGCCAAGACACCTTAGCCAAGACACATTAGCCAAGACACCTTAGCCAAGACACATTAGCCAAGACACCTTAGCCAACACACCTTAGCCAAGACACATTAGCCAAGACACATTAGCCAAGACACCTTAGCCAAGACACATTAGCCAAGACACATTAGCCAAGACACATTAGCCAAGACACCTTAGCCAAGACACCTTAGCCAAGACACATTAGCCAAGACACCTTAGCCAAGACACATTAGCCAAGGCACCTTAGCCAAGACACCTTAGCCAAGACACCTTAGCCAAGACACATTAGCCAAGACACATTAGCCAAGACACATTAGCCAAGACACATTAGCCAAGACACATTAGTCAAGACACATTAGCCAAGACACATTAGCCCAGACACCTTAGCCAAGACACCTTAGCCAAGACACCTTAGCCAAGACACCTTAGCCAAGACACCTTAGCCAAGACACATTACCCAAGACACCTTAGCCAAGACACCTTAGCCAAGGCACCTTAGCCAAGACACATTAGCCAAGACACCTTAGCCAAGACACCTTAGCCAAGACACATTAGCCAAGACACCTTAGCCAAGACACCTTAGCCAAGACACATTAGCCAAGCCACCTTAGCCAAGACACATTAGCCAAGACACCTTAGCCGACACACCTTAGCCAAGACACCTTAGCCAAGACACATTAGCCAAGACACATTAGCCAAGACACATTAGCCCAGACACCTTAGCCAAGACACATTAGCCAAGACACCTTAGCCAAGACACATTAGCCAAGACACATTAGCCAAGACACATTACCCAAGACACCTTAGCCAAGACACCTTAGCCAAGACACCTTAGCCAAGACACATTAGCCAAGACACATTAGCCAAGACACATTAGCCAAGACACCTTAGCCAAGACACCTTAGCCAAGACACCTTAGCCAAGACACATTAGCCAAGACACCTTAGCCAAGACACATTAGCCAAGACACATTAGCCAAGACACCTTAGCCAAGACACCTAAGCCAAGACACATTAGCCAAGACACCTTAGCCAAGACACATTAGCCAAGACACCTTAGCCAACACACCTTAGCCAAGACACCTTAGCCAAGACACATTAGCCAAGACACATTAGCCAAGACACATTAGCCAAGACACATTAGCCAAGACACATTAGCCAAGACACCTTAGCCAAGACACCTTAGCCAAGACACATTAGCCAAGACACCTTAGCCAAGACACATTAGCCAAGGCACCTTAGCCAAGACACATTAGCCAAGACACATTAGCCAAGACACATTAGCCAAGACACCTTAGCCAAGACACCTTAGCCATGACACATTAGCCAAGACACCTTAGCCAAGACACCTTAGCCAAGACACATTAGCCAAGACACCTTAGCCAAGACACATTAGCCAAGACACATTAGCCAAGACACCTTAGCCAAGACACCTTAGCCAAGACACATTAGCCAAGACACCTTAGCCAAGACACATTAGCCAAGACACCTTAGCCAAGACACCTTAGCCAAGACACCTTAGCCAAGACACATTAGCCAAGACACATTAGCCAAGACACATTAGCCAAGACACATTAGCCAAGACACCTTAGCCAAGACACCTTAGCCAAGACACATTAGCCAAGACACCTTAGCCAAGACATCTTAGCCAAGACACATTAGCCAAGACACATTAGCCAAGACACATTAGCCAAGACACATTAGCCAAGACACCTTAGCCAAGACACATTAGCCAAGACACCTTAGCCAAGACACCTTAGCCAAGACACCTTAGCCAAGACACATTAGCCAAGACACATTAGCCAAGACACCTTAGCCAAGACACATTAGCGAAGACACCTTAGCCAAGACACGTTAGCCAAGACACATTAGCCAAGACACCTTAGCCAAGACACATTAGCCAAGACACATTAGCCAAGACACCTTAGCCAAGACACATTAGCCAAGACACATTAGCCAAGACACATTAGCCAAGACACCTTAGCCAAGACACCTTAGCCAAGACACCTTAGCCAAGACACATTAGCCAAGACACATTAGCCAAGACACATTAGCCAAGACACATTAGCCAAGACACCTTAGTAAACACACCTTAACCAAGACACCTTAGCCAAGACACATTAGCCAAGACACATTAGCCAAGACACATTAGCCAAGACACATTAGCCAAGACTCCTTAGCCACGACATCTTAGCCAAGACACCTTAGCCAATACACATTAGCCAATACACTTTAGCCTAGACACCTTAGCCATGACACCTTAGCCAAGACATCTTAGCCAAGACACATTAGCCAAGACACATTAGCCAAGACACATTAGCCAAGACACCTTAGCCAAGACACCTTAGCCAAGACACATTAGCCAAGCCACCTTAGCCAAGACACATTAGCCAAGACACATTCGCCAAGACACCTTAGCCAAGACACATTAGCCAATACACTTTAGCCTAGACACATTAGCCAAGACACATTAGCCAAGACACCTTAGCCAAGACACCTTAGCCAAGACACCTTAGCCAAGACACATTAGCCAAGACACCTTAGCCAAGACATCTTAGCCAAGACACATTAGCCAAGACACATTAGCCAAGACACATTAGCCAAGACACATTAGCCAAGACACATTAGCCAAGACACCTTAGCCAAGACACCTTAGCCAAGACATCTTAGCCAAGACACATAAGCCAAGACACATTAGCCAAGACACATTAGCCAAGACACCTTAGCCAAGACACCTTAGCCAAGACACCTTAGCCAAGACACATTAGCCAAGACACCTTAGCCAAGACACCTTAGCCAAGACACATTAGCCAAGACACCTTAGCCAAGACACATTAGCCAAGACACATTAGCCAAGACACCTTAGCCAAGACACCTTAGCCAAGACACATTAACCAAGACACATTAGCCAAGACACATTGGCCAAGACACATTAGCCAAGACACCTTAGCTAAGACACATTAGCCAAGACACCTTAGCCAAGACACATTAGCCAAGACACATTAGCCAAGACACCTTAGCCAAGACACCTTAGCCAAGACACATTAGCCAAGACACCTTAGCCAAGACACCTTAGCCAAGACACCTTAGCCAAGACACATTAGCCAAGACACCTTAGCCAAGACACATAAGCCAAGACACCTTAGCCAAGACACCTTAGCCAAGACACATTAGCCAAGACACCTTAGCCAAGACACATTAGCCAAGACACATTAGTCAAGACACCTTAGCCAAGACACCTTAGCCAAGACACATTAGCCAAGACACCTTAGCCAAGACACATTAGCCAAGACACCTTAGCCAAGACACATTAGCGAAGACACATTAGCCAAGACACCTTAGCCAAGACACCTTAGCCAAGACACCTTAGCCAAGACACCTTAGCCAAGACACCTTAGCCAAGACACATTAGCCAAGACACCTTAGCCAAGACACATTAGCCAAGACACATTAGTCAAGACACCTTAGCCAAGACACCTTAGCCAACACACCTTAGCCAAGACACCTTAGCCAAGACACATTAGCCAAGACACCTTAGCCAAGACACATTAGCCAAGACACATTAGCCAAGACACCTTAGCCAAGACACCTTAGCCAAGACACATTAGCCAAGACACCTTAGCCAAGACACATTAGCCAAGACACCTTAGCCAAGACACCTTAGCCAAGACACCTTAGCCAAGACACATTAGCCAAGACACCTTAGCCATGACACCTTAGCCAAGACATCTTAGCCAAGACACATTAGCCAAGACACCTTAGCCAAGACACATTAGCCAAGACACATTAGCCAAGACACCTTAGAAAAGACACCTTAGCCAAGACACATTAACCAAGACACCTTAGCCAAGACACATTGGCCAAGACACATTAGCCAAGACACATTAGCTAAGACACATTAGCCAAGACACTTTAGCCAAGACACCTTAGCCAAGACACCTTAGCCAAGACACCTTAGCCAAGACTCCTTAGCCAAGACATCTTAGCCAATACACCTTAGCCAAGACACATTAGCCAATACACTTTAGCCTAGACACATTAGCCAAGACACATTAGCCAAGACACCTTAGCCAAGACACCTTAGCCAAGACACCTTAGCCAAGACACATTAGCCAAGACACCTTAGCCAAGACATCTTAGCCAAGACACATTAGCCAAGACACATTAGCCAAGACACATTAGCCAAGACACATTAGCCAAGACACATTAGCCAAGACACCTTAGCCAAGACACCTTAGCCAAGACACATTTACCAAGACACATTAGCCAAGACACATTGGCCAAGACACATTAGCCAAGACACCTTAGCTAAGACACATTAGCCAAGACACCTTAGCCAAGACACATTAGCCAAGACACATTAGCCAAGACACCTTAGCCAAGACACCTTAGCCAAGACACATTAGCCAAGACACCTTAGCCAAGACACCTTAGCCAAGACACCTTAGCCAAGACACATTAGCCGAGACACCTTAGCCAAGACACATAAGCCAAGACACCTTAGCCAAGACACCTTAGCCAAGACACATTAGCCAAGACACCTTAGCCAAGACACATTAGCCAAGACACATTAGTCAAGACACCTTAGCCAAGACACCTTAGCCAAGACACATTAGCCAAGACACCTTAGCCAAGACACCTTAGCCAAGACACCTTAGCCAAGACACATTAGCGAAGACACATTAGCCAAGACACCTTAGCCAAGACACCTTAGCCAAGACACATTAGCCAAGACACCTTAGCCAACACACCTTAGCCAAGACACCTTAGCCAAGACACATTAGCCAAGACACATTAGCCAAGACACCTTAGCCAAGACACCTTAGCCAAGACACATTAGCCAAGCCACCTTAGCCAAGACTCCTTAGCCAAGACATCTTAGCCAAGACACCTTAGCCAACACACCTTAGCCAAGACACCTTAGCCAAGACACATTAGCCAAGACACATTAGCCAAGACACATTAGCCAAGACACATTAGCCAAGACACATTAGCCAAGACACCTTAGCCAAGACACATTAGCCAAGACACCTTAGCCGACACACCTTAGCCAAGACACCTTAGCCAAGACACATTAGCCAAGACACATTAGCCAAGACACATTAGCCCAGACACCTTAGCCAAGACACCTTAGCCAAGACACCTTAGCCAAGACACATTAGCCAAGACACCTTAGCCAAGACACATTACCCAAGACACCTTAGCCAAGACACCTTAGCCAAGACACCTTAGCCAAGACACATTAGCCAAGACACATTAGCCAAGACACATTAGCCAAGACACCTTAGCCAAGACACCTTAGCCAAGACACCTTAGCCAAGACACATTAGCCAAGACACCTTAGCCAAGACACATTAGCCAAGACACATTAGCCAAGACACCTTAGCCAAGACACCTTAGCCAAGACACATTAGCCAAGACACCTTAGCCAAGACACATTAGCCAAGACACCTTAGCCAACACACCTTAGCCAAGACACCTTAGCCAAGACACATTAGCCAAGACACATTAGCCAAGACACATTAGCCAAGACACATTAGCCAAGACACATTAGCCAAGACACCTTAGCCAAGACACCTTAGCCAAGACACATTAGCCAAGACACCTTAGCCAAGACACATTAGCCAAGGCACCTTAGCCAAGACACCTTAGCCAAGACACCTTAGCCAAGACACATTAGCCAAGACACATTAGCCAAGACACATTAGCCCAGACACCTTAGCCAAGACACATTAGCCAAGACACCTTAGCCAAGACAAATTAGCCAAGACACCTTAGCCAAGACACATTAGCCAAGACACCTTAGCCAAGACACCTTAGCCAAGACACCTTAGCCAAGACACATTAGCCAAGACACATTAGCCAAGACACATTAGCCAAGACACCTTAGCCAAGACACATTAGCCAAGACACCTTAGCCAAGACACATTAGCCAAGACACATTAGCCAAGACACCTTAGCCAAGACACCTTAGCCAAGACACATTAGCCAAGACACCTTAGCCAAGACACATTAGCCAAGACACCTTAGCCAACACACCTTAGCCAAGACACCTTAGCCAAGACACATTAGCCAAGACACATTAGCCAAGACACATTAGCCAAGACACATTAGCCAAGACACCTTAGCCAAGACACCTTAGCCAAGACACATTAGCCAAGACACCTTAGCCAAGACATCTTAGCCAAGACACATTAGCCAAGACACATTAGCCAAGACACATTAGCCAAGACACATTAGCCAAGACACCTTAGCCAAGACACATTAGCCAAGACACCTTAGCCAAGACACCTTAGCCAAGACACCTTAGCCAAGACACATTAGCCAAGACACATTAGCCAAGACACCTTAGCCAAGACACATTAGCGAAGACACCTTAGCCAAGACACGTTAGCCAAGACACATTAGCCAAGACACCTTAGCCAAGACACATTAGCCAAGACACATTAGCTAAGACACCTTAGCCAAGACACATTAGCCAAGACACATTAGCCAAGACACATTAGCCAAGACACCTTAGCCAAGACACCTTAGCCAAGACACCTTAGCCAAGACACATTAGCCAAGACACATTAGCCAAGACACATTAGCCAAGACACATTAGCCAAGACACCTTAGCCAACACACCTTAGCCAAGACACCTTAGCCAAGACACATTAGCCAAGACACATTAGCCAAGACACATTAGCCAAGACACATTAGCCAAGACTCCTTAGCCACGACATCTTAGCCAAGACACCTTAGCCAAGACACATTAGCCAATACACTTTAGCCTAGACACCTTAGCCATGACACCTTAGCCAAGACATCTTAGCCAAGACACATTAGCCAAGACACATTAGCCAAGACACATTAGCCAAGACACATTAGCCAAGACACCTTAGCCAAGACACCTTAGCCAAGACACATTAGCCAAGCCACCTTAGCCAAGACACATTAGCCAAGACACATTAGCCAAGACACCTTAGCCAACACACCTTAGCCAAGACACCTTAGCCAAGACACATTAGCCAAGACACATTAGCAAAGACACCTTAGCCAAGACACATTTACCAAGACACCTTAGCCAAGACACATTAGCCAAGACACCTTAGCCAAGACACCTTAGCCAAGACACCTTAGCCAAGACACATTAGCCAAGACACATTAGCCAAGACACCTTAGCCAAGACACATTAGCCAAGACACATTAGCCAAGACACATTAGCCAAGACACCTTAGCCATGACACCTTAGCCAAGACATCTTAGCCAAGACACATTAGCCAAGACACATTAGCCAAGACACATTAGCCAAGACACCTTAGCTAAGACACCTTAGCCAAGACACCTTAGCCAAGACACATTAGCCAAGACACCTTAGCCAAGACACCTTAGCCAAGACACATTAGCCAAGACACCTTAGCCAAGACACATTAGCCAAGACACATTAGCCAAGACACCTTAGCCAAGACACCTTAGCCAAGACACATTAGCCAAGACACCTTAGCCAAGACACATTAGCCAAGACACCTTAGCCAACACACCTTAGCCAAGACACCTTAGCCAAGACACATTAGCCAAGACACATTAGCCAAGACACATTAGCCAAGACACATTAGCCAAGACACCTTAGCCAAGAAACCTTAGCCAAGACACATTAGCCAAGACACCTTAGCCAAGACACATTAGCCAAGACACCTTAGCCAAGACATCTTAGCCAAGACACCTTAGCCAAGACACATTAGCCAAGACACCTTAGCCATGTCACCTTAGCCAAGACATCTTAGCCAAGACACATTAGCCAAGACACATTAGCCAAGACACATTAGCCAAGACACATTAGCCAAGACACCTTAGCCAAGACACCTTAGCCAAGACACATTAACCAAGACACATAAGCCAAGACACATTGGCCAAGACACATTAGCCAAGACACCTTAGCCAAGACACATTAGCCAAGACAGTTTAGCCAAGACACCTTAGCCAAGACACCTTAGCCAAGACACCTTAGCCAAGACTCCTTAGCCAAGACATCTTAGCCAAGACACCTTAGCCAAGACACATTAGCCAATACACTTTAGCCTAGACACATTAGCCAAGACACATTAGCCAAGACACATTAGCCAAGACACCTTAGCCAAGACACCTTAGCCAAGACACATTAGCCAAGACACCTTAGCCAAGACATCTAAGCCAAGACACATTAGCCAAGACACATTAGCCAAGACACATTAGCCAAGACACATTAGCCAAGACACCTTAGCCAAGACACCTTAGCCAAGACACATTAACCAAGACACATTAGCCAAGACACATTGGCCAAGACACATTAGCCAAGACACCTTAGCTAAGACACATTAGCCAAGACACCTTAGCCAAGACACATTAGCCAAGACACATTAGCCAAGACACCTTAGCCAAGACACCTTAGCCAAGACACATTAGCCAAGTCACCTTGACCAAGACACCTTAGCCAAGACACCTTAGCCAAGACACATTAGCCGAGACACCTTAGCCAAGACACATAAGCCAAGACACCTTAGCCAAGACACCTTAGCCAAGACACATTAGCCAAGACACCTTAGCCAAGACACATTAGCCAAGACACATTAGTCAAGACACCTTAGCCAAGACACCTTAGCCAAGACACATTAGCCAAGACACCTTAGCCAAGACACATTAGCCAAGACACCTTAGCCAAGACACATTAGCGAAGACACATTAGCCAAGACACCTTAGCCAAGACACCTTAGCCAAGACACATTAGCCAAGACACCTTAGCCAACACACCTTAGCCAAGACACCTTAGCCAAGACACATTAGCCAAGACACATTAGCCAAGACACCTTAGCCAAGACACCTTAGCCAAGACACATTAGCCAAGCCACCTTAGCCAAGACTCCTTAGCCAAGACATCTTAGCCAAGACACCTTAGCCAACACACCTTAGCCAAGACACCTTAGCCAAGACACATTAGCCAAGACACATTAGCCAAGACACATTAGCCAAGACACATTAGCCAAGACACATTAGCCAAGACACCTTAGCCAAGACACCTTAGCCAAGACACATTAGCCAATACACTTTAGCCTAGACACCTTAGCCATGACACCTTAGCAAAGACATCTTAGCCAAGACACATTAGCCAAGACACATTAGCCAAGACACATTAGCCAATACACCTTAGCCAAGACACCTTAACCAAGACACATTAGCCAAGACACATTAGCCAAGACACCTTAGCCAAGACACATTAGCCAAGACACCTTAGCCAAGACACATTAGCCAAGACACCTTAGCCAAGACACCTTAGCCAAGACACCTTAGCCAAGACACATTAGCCAAGACACATTAGCCAAGACACATTAGCCAAGACACCTTAGCCAAGACACATTAGCCAAGACACATTAGCCAAGACACATTAGCCAAGACACCTTAGCCATGACACCTTAGCCAAGACATCTTAGCCAAGACACATTAGCCAAGACACATTAGCCAAGACACATTAGCCAAGACACCTTAGCCAAGACACCTTTGCCAAGACACCTTAGCCAAGACACATTAGCCAAGACACCTTAGCCAAGACACCTTAGCCAAGACACATTAGCCAAGACACCTTAGCCAAGACACATTAGCCAAGACACATTAGCCAAGACACCTTAGCCAAGACACCTTAGCCAAGACACATTAGCCAAGACACATTAGCCAAGACACATTAGCCAAGACACCTTAGCCAACACACCTTAGCCAAGACACCTTAGCCAAGACACATTAGCCAAGACACATTAGCCAAGACACATTAGCACAGACACCTTAGCCAAGACACATTAGCCAAGACACATTAGCCAAGACACATTAGCCAAGACACATTAGCCAAGACACATTAGCCAAGACACCTTAGCCAAGACACCTTAGCCAAGACACATTAGCCAAGACACATTAGCCGAGACACCTTAGCCAAGACACCTTAGCCAAGACACCTTAGCCAAGACACCTTAGCCAAGACACATTAGCCAAGACACCTTAGCCATGACACCTTAGCCAAGACATCTTAGCCAAGACACATTAGCCAAGACACATTAGCCAAGACACATTAGCCAAGACACATTAGCCAAGACACCTTAGCCAAGACACCTTAGCCAAGACACATTAGCCAAGACACATTGGCCAAGACACATTAGCCAAGACACATTAGCCAAGACACCTTAGCCAACACACCTTAGCCAAGACACCTTAGCCACGACATCTTAGCCAAGACACCTTAGCCAAGACACATTAGCCAATACACTTTAGCCTAGACACCTTAGCCATGACACCTTAGCCAAGACATCTTAGCCAAGACACATTAGCCAAGACACATTAGCCAAGACACATTAGCCAAGACACCTTAGCCAAGACACCTTAGCCAAGACACATTAGCCAAGCCACCTTAGCCAAGACACATTAGCCAAGACACCTTAGCCAAGACACATTAGCCAATACACTTTAGCCTAGACACCTTAGCCATGACACCTTAGCCAAGACATCTTAGCCAAGACACATTAGCCAAGACACATTAGCCAAGACACATTAGCCAAGACACCTTAGCCAAGACACCTTAGCCAAGACACATTAGCCAAGCCACCTTAGCCAAGACACATTAGCCAAGACACATTAGCCAAGACACCTTAGCCAACACACCTTAGCCAAGACACCTTAGCCAAGACACATTAGCCAAGACACATTAGCAAAGACACCTTAGCCAAGACACATTTACCAAGACACCTTAGCCAAGACACATTAGCCAAGACACCTTAGCCAAGACACCTTAGCCAAGACACATTAGCCAAGACACATTAGCCAAGACACCTTAGCCAAGACACATTAGCCAAGACACATTAGCCAAGACACATTCGCCAAGACACCTTAGCCATGACACCTTAGCCAAGACATCTTAGCCAAGACACATTAGCCAAGACACATTAGCCAAGACACATTAGCCAAGACACCTTAGCCAAGACACCTTAGCCAAGACACCTTAGCCAAGACACATTAGCCAAGACACCTTAGCCAAGACACCTTAGCCAAGACACATTAGCCAAGACACCTTAGCCAAGACACATTAGCCAAGACACATTAGCCAAGACACCTTAGCCAAGACACCTTAGCCAAGACACATTAGCCAAGACACCTTAGCCAAGACACATTAGCCAAGACACCTTAGCCAACACACCTTAGCCAAGACACCTTAGCCAAGACACATTAGCCAAGACACATTAGCCAAGACACATTAGCCAAGACACATTAGCCAAGACACCTTAGCCAAGAAACCTTAGCCAAGACACATTAGCCAAGACACCTTAGCCAAGACACATTAGCCAAGACACCTTAGCCAAGACATCTTAGCCAAGACACCTTAGCCAAGACACATTAGCCAAGACACCTTAGCCATGACACCTTAGCCAAGACATCTTAGCCAAGACACATTAGCCAAGACACCTTAGCCAAGACACATTAGCCAAGACACCTTAGCCAAGACACCTTAGCCAAGACACATTAGCCAAGACACCTTAGCCAAGACACCTTAGCCAAGACACATTAGCCAAGACACCTTAGCCAAGACACATTAGCCAAGACACATTAGCCAAGACACCTTAGCCAAGACACCTTAGCCAAGACACATTAGCCAAGACACCTTAGCCAAGACACATTAGCCAAGACACCTTAGCCAACACACCTTAGCCAAGACACCTTAGCCAAGACACATTAGCCAAGACACATTAGCCAAGACACATTAGCCAAGACACATTAGCCAAGACACCTTAGCCAAGAAACCTTAGCCAAGACACATTAGCCAAGACACCTTAGCCAAGACACATTAGCCAAGACACCTTAGCCAAGACATCTTAGCCAAGACACCTTAGCCAAGACACATTAGCCAAGACACCTTAGCCATGACACCTTAGCCAAGACATCTTAGCCAAGACACATTAGCCAAGACACCTTAGCCAAGACACATTAGCCAAGACACATTAGCCAAGACACCTTAGCCAAGACACCTTAGCCAAGACACATTAACCAAGACACATAAGCCAAGACACATTGGCCAAGACACATTAGCCAAGACACATTAGCCAAGACACATTAGCCAAGACAGTTTAGCCAAGACACCTTAGCCAAGACACCTTAGCCAAGACACCTTAGCCAAGACTCCTTAGCCAAGACATCTTAGCCAAGACACCTTAGCCAAGACACATTAGCCAATACACTTTAGCCTAGACACATTAGCCAAGACACATTAGCCAAGACACATTAGCCAAGACACCTTAGCCAAGACACCTTAGCCAAGACACATTAGCCAAGACACCTTAGCCAAGACATCTAAGCCAAGACACATTAGCCAAGACACATTAGCCAAGACACATTAGCCAAGACACATTAGCCAAGACACCTTAGCCAAGACACCTTAGCCAAGACACATTAACCAAGACACATTAGCCAAGACACATTGGCCAAGACACATTAGCCAAGACACCTTAGCTAAGACACATTAGCCAAGACACCTTAGCCAAGACACATTAGCCAAGACACATTAGCCAAGACACCTTAGCCAAGACACCTTAGCCAAGACACATTAGCCAAGTCACCTTAGCCAAGACACCTTAGCCAAGACACCTTAGCCAAGACACATTAGCCGAGACACCTTAGCCAAGACACATAAGCCAAGACACCTTAGCCAAGACACCTTAGCCAAGACACATTAGCCAAGACACCTTAGCCAAGACACATTAGCCAAGACACATTAGTCAAGACACCTTAGCCAAGACACCTTAGCCAAGACACATTAGCCAAGACACCTTAGCCAAGACACATTAGCCAAGACACCTTAGCCAAGACACATTAGCGAAGACACATTAGCCAAGACACCTTAGCCAAGACACCTTAGCCAAGACACATTAGCCAAGACACCTTAGCCAACACACCTTAGCCAAGACACCTTAGCCAAGACACATTAGCCAAGACACATTAGCCAAGACACCTTAGCCAAGACACCTTAGCCAAGACACATTAGCCAAGCCACCTTAGCCAAGACTCCTTAGCCAAGACATCTTAGCCAAGACACCTTAGCCAACACACCTTAGCCAAGACACCTTAGCCAAGACACATTAGCCAAGACACATTAGCCAAGACACATTAGCCAAGACACATTAGCCAAGACACATTAGCCAAGACACCTTAGCCAAGACACATTAGCCAATACACTTTAGCCTAGACACCTTAGCCATGACACCTTAGCCAAGACATCTTAGCCAAGACACATTAGCCAAGACACATTAGCCAAGACACATTAGCCAATACACCTTAGCCAAGACACCTTAGCCAAGACACCTTAGCCAAGACACATTAGCCAAGACACATTAGCCAAGACACCTTAGCCAAGACACATTAGCCAAGACACATTAGCCAAGACACATTAGCCAAGACACCTTAGCCAAGACACCTTAGCCAAGACACCTTAGCCAAGACACATTAGCCAAGACACATTAGCCAAGACACATTAGCCAAGACACCTTAGCCAAGACACATTAGCCAAGACACATTAGCCAAGACACATTAGCCAAGACACCTTAGCCATGACACCTTAGCCAAGACATCTTAGCCAAGACACATTAGCCAAGACACATTAGCCAAGACACATTAGCCAAGACACCTTAGCCAAGACACCTTTGCCAAGACACCTTAGCCAAGACACATTAGCCAAGACACCTTAGCCAAGACACCTTAGCCAAGACACATTAGCCAAGACACCTTAGCCAAGACACATTAGCCAAGACACATTAGCCAAGACACCTTAGCCAAGACACCTTAGCCAAGACACATTAGCCAAGACACCTTAGCCAAGACACATTAGCCAAGACACCTTAGCCAACACACATTAGCCAAGACACCTTAGCCAAGACACATTAGCCAAGACACATTAGCCAAGACACATTAGCACAGACACCTTAGCCAAGACACATTAGCCAAGACACATTAGCCAAGACACATTAGCCAAGACACATTAGCCAAGACACATTAGCCAAGACACCTTAGCCAAGACACCTTAGCCAAGACACATTAGCCAAGACACATTAGCCGAGACACCTTAGCCAAGACACCTTAGCCAAGACACCTTAGCCAAGACACCTTAGCCAAGACACATTAGCCAAGACACCTTAGCCATGACACCTTAGCCAAGACATCTTAGCCAAGACACATTAGCCAAGACACATTAGCCAAGACACATTAGCCAAGACACATTAGCCAAGACACCTTAGCCAAGACACCTTAGCCAAGACACATTAGCCAAGACACATTGGCCAAGACACATTAGCCAAGACACCTTAGCCAAGACACCTTAGCCAAGACACCTTAGCCAAGACACATTAGCCAAGACACCTTAGCCATGACACTTTAACCAAGACATCTTAGCCAAGACACATTAGCCAAGACACCTTAGCCAAGACACCTTAGCCAAGACACATTAGCCAAGACACCTTAGCCAAGACACATTAGCCAAGACACATTAGCCAAGACACCTTAGCCAAGACACCTTAGCCAAGACACATTAGCCAAGACACCTTAGCCAAGACACATTAGCCAAGACACCTTAGCCAACACACCTTAGCCAAGACACCTTAGCCAAGACACATTAGCCAAGACACATTAGCCAAGACACATTAGCACAGACACCTTAGCCAAGACACATTAGCCAAGACACATTAGCCAAGACACATTAGCCAAGACACATTAGCCAAGACACATTAGCCAAGACACCTTAGCCAAGACACCTTAGCCAAGACACATTAGCCAAGACACATTAGCCGAGACACCTTAGCCAAGACACCTTAGCCAAGACACCTTAGCCAAGACACCTTAGCCAAGACACATTAGCCAAGACACCTTAGCCATGACACCTTAGCCAAGACATCTTAGCCAAGACACATTAGCCAAGACACATTAGCCAAGACACATTAGCCAAGACACATTAGCCAAGACACCTTAGCCAAGACACCTTAGCCAAGACACCTTAGCCAAGACACCTTAGCCAAGACACATTACCCAAGACACCTTAGCCAAGACACCTTAGCCAAGGCACCATAGCCAAGACACATTAGCCAAGACACCTTAGCCAAGACACCTTAGCCAAGACACATTAGCCAAGACACCTTAGCCAAGACACATTAGCCAAGACACATTAGCCAAGCCACCTTAGCCAAGACACATTAGCCAAGACACCTTAGCCGACACACCTTAGCCAAGACACCTTAGCCAAGACACATTAGCCAAGACACATTAGCCAAGACACATTAGCCCAGACACCTTAGCCAAGACACATTAGCCAAGACACCTTAGCCAAGACACATTAGCCAAGACACCTTAGCCAAGACACATTACCCAAGACACCTTAGCCAAGACACCTTAGCCAAGACACCTTAGCCAAGACACATTAGCCAAGACACATTAGCCAAGACACATTAGCCAAGACACCTTAGCCAAGACACCTTAGCCAAGACACCTTAGCCAAGACACATTAGCCAAGACACCTTAGCCAAGACACATTAGCCAAGACACATTAGCCAAGACACCTTAGCCAAGACACCTTAGCCAAGACACATAAGCCAAGACACCTTAGCCAAGACACATTAGCCAAGACACCTTAGCCAACACACCTTAGCCAAGACACCTTAGCCAAGACACATTAGCCAAGACACATTAGCCAAGACACATTAGCCAAGACACATTAGCCAAGACACATTAGCCAAGACACCTTAGCCAAGACACCTTAGCCAAGACACATTAGCCAAGACACCTTAGCCAAGACACATTAGCCAAGGCACCTTAGCCAAGACACCTTAGCCAAGACACCTTAGCCAAGACACATTAGCCAAGACACATTAGCCAAGACACATTAGCCAAGACACATTAGCAAAGACACATTAGCCAAGACACATTAGCCAAGACACCTTAGCCATGACACCTTAGCCAAGACATCTTAGCCAAGACACATTAGCCAAGACACATTAGCCAAGACACATTAGCCAAGACACCTTAGCCAAGACACCTTAGCCAAGACACCTTAGCCATGACATATTAGCCAAGACACCTTAGCCAAGACACCTTAGCCAAGACACATTAGCCAAGACACCTTAGCCAAGACACATTAGCCAAGACACCTTAGCCAAGACACCTTAGCCAAGACACCTTAGCCAAGACACATTAGCCAAGACACCTTAGCCATGACACCTTAGCCAAGACATCTTAGCCAAGACACATTAGCCAAGACACATTAGCCAAGACACATTAGCCAAGACACATTAGCCAAGACACCTTAGCCAAGACACCTTAGCCAAGACACATTAGCCAAGACACCTTAGCCAAGACATCTTAGCCAAGACACATTAGCCAAGACACATTAGCCAAGACACATTAGCCAAGACACATTAGCCAAGACACCTTAGCCAAGACACATTAGCCAAGACACCTTAGCCAAGACACATTAGCCAAGACACATTAGCCAAGACACCTTAGCCAAGACACATTAGCGAAGACACCTTAGCCAAGACACGTTAGCCAAGACACATTAGCCAAGACACCTTAGCCAAGACACATTAGCCAAGACACATTAGCCAAGACACCTTAGCCAAGACACATTAGCCAAGACACATTAGCCAAGACACATTAGCCAAGACACCTTAGCCAAGACACCTTAGCCAAGACACCTTAGCCAAGACACATTAGCCAAGACACATTAGCCAAGACACATTAGCCAAGACACCTTAGCCAAGACACCTTAGCCAAGACACCTTAGCCAAGACACATTAGCCAAGACACATTAGCCCAGACACCTTAGCCAAGACACCTTAGCCAAGACACCTTAGCCAAGACACCTTAGCCAAGACACATTACCCAAGACACCTTAGCCAAGACACCTTAGCCAAGGCACCTTAGCCAAGACACATTAGCCAAGACACCTTAGCCAAGACACCTTAGCCAAGACACATTAGCCAAGACACCTTAGCCAAGACACATTAGCCAAGACACATTAGCCAAGCCACCTTAGCCAAGACACATTAGCCAAGACACCTTAGCCAACACACCTTAGCCAAGACACCTTAGCCAAGACACATTAGCCAAGACACATTAGCCAAGACACATTAGCCCAGACACCTTAGCCAAGACACCTTAGCCAAGACACCTTAGCCAAGACACATTAGCCAAGACACATTAGCCAAGACACATTAGCCAAGACACCTTAGCCAAGACACCTTAGCCAAGACACATTAGCCAAGACACCTTAGCCAGGACACATTAGCCAAGACACATTAGCCAAGACACCTTAGCCAAGACACCTTAGCCAAGACACATTAGCCAAGACACCTTAGCCAAGACACATTAGCCAAGACACCTTAGCCAACACACCTTAGCCAAGACACCTTAGCCAAGACACATTAGCCAAGACACATTAGCCAAGACACATTAGCCAAGACACATTAGCCAAGACACATTAGCCAAGACACCTTAGCCAAGACACCTTAGCCAAGACACATTAGCCAAGACACCTTAGCCAAGACAAATTAGCCAAGGCACCTTAGCCAAGACACCTTAGCCAAGACACCTTAGCCAAGACACATTAGCCAAGACACATTAGCCAAGACACATTAGCCAAGACACCTTAGCCAAGACACATTAGCCAAGACACATTAGCCAAGACACATTAGCCAAGACACCTTAGCCATGACACCTTAGCCAAGACATCTTAGCCAAGACACATTAGCCAAGACACATTAGCCAAGACACATTAGCCAAGACACCTTAGCCAAGACACCTTAGCCAAGACACCTTAGCCAAGACACATTAGCCAAGACACCTTAGCCAAGACACCTTAGCCAAGACACATTAGCCAAGACACCTTAGCCAAGACACATTAGCCAAGACACCTTAGCCAAGACACCTTAGCCAAGACACCTTAGCCAAGACACATTAGCCAAGACACCTTAGCCAAGACACATTAGCCAAGACACCTTAGCCAACACACCTTAGCCAAGACACCTTAGCCAAGACACATTAGCCAAGACACATTAGCCAAGACACATTAGCCAAGACACATTAGCCAAGACACATTAGCCAAGACACCTTAGCCAAGACACCTTAGCCAAGACACATTAGCCAAGACACCTTAGCCAAGACACATTAGCCAAGACACCTTAGCCAAGACACATTAGCCAAGACACATTAGCCAAGACACCTTAGCCAAGACACCTTAGCCAAGACACATTAACCAAGACACATTAGCCAAGACACATTGGCCAAGACACATTAGCCAAGACACATTAGCCAAGACACATTAGCCAAGACACTTTAGCCAAGACACCTTAGCCAAGACACCTTAGCCAAGACACCTTAGCCAAGACACCTTAGCCAAGACACATTAGCCAAGACTCCTTAGCCAAGACATCGTAGCCAAGACACCTTAGCCAAGACACATTAGCCAATACACTTTAGCCTAGACACATTAGCCAAGACACATTAGCCAAGACACCTTAGCCAAGACACCTTAGCCAAGACACCTTAGCCAAGACACATTAGCCAAGACACCTTAGCCAAGACACCTTAGCCAAGACACATTAGCCAAGACACATTAGCCAAGACACTTTAGCCAAGACACCTTAGCCAAGACACATTAGCCAAGACACCTTAGCCAAGACACCTTAGCCAAGACACATTAGCCAAGACACCTTAGCCAAGACACATTAGCCAAGACACATTAGCCAAGACACCTTAGCCAAGACACCTTAGCCAAGACACATTAGCCAAGACAACTTAGCCAAGACACATTAGCCAAGACACCTTAGCCAACACACCTTAGCCAAGACACCTTAGCCAAGACACATTAGCCAAGACACATTAGCCAAGACACATTAGCCAAGACACATTAGCCAAGACACATTAGCCAAGACACCTTAGCCAAGACACCTTAGCCAAGACACCTTAGCCAAGACACATTAGCCAAGACACATTAGCCAAGACACCTTAGCCAAGACACATTAGCCAAGACACCTTAGCCAAGACATCTTAGCCAAGACATCTTAGCCAAGACACATTAGCCAAGACACATTAGCCAAGACACATTAGCCAAGACACATTAGCCAAGACACCTTAGCCAAGACACCTTAGCCAAGACACATTAACCAAGACACATTAGCCAAGACACATTGGCCAAGACACATTAGCCAAGACACATTAGCCAAGACACATTAGCCAAGACACTTTAGCCAAGACACCTTAGCCAAGACACCTTAGCCAAGACACATTAGCCAAGACTCCTTAGCCAAGACATCTTAGCCAAGACACCTTAGCCAAGACACATTAGCCAATACACTTTAGCCTAGACACATTAGCCAAGACACATTAGCCAAGACACCTCAGCCAAGACACCTTAGCCAAGACACCTTAGCCAAGACACATTAGCCAAGACACCTTAGCCAAGACATCTTAGCCAAGACACCTTAGCCAAGACACATTAGCCAAGACACATTAGCCAAGACACCTTAGCCAAGACACATTAGCCAAGACACCTTAGCCAAGACACCTTAGCCAAGACACATTAGCCAAGACACCTTAGCCAAGACACCTTAGCCAAGACACATTAGCCAAGACACCTTAGCCACGACACATTAGCCAAGACACCTTAGCCAACACACCTTAGCCAAGACACCTTAGCCAAGACACATTAGCCAAGACACATTAGCCAAGACACATTAGCCAAGACACATTAGCCAAGACACATTAGCCAAGACACCTTAGCCAAGACACCTTAGCCAAGACACCTTAGCCAAGACACATTAGCCAAGACACCTTAGCCAAGACACATTAGCCAAGACACATTAGCCAAGACACCTTAGCCAAGACACCTTAGCCAAGACACATTAACCAAGACACATTAGCCAAGACACATTGGCCAAGACACATTAGCCAAGACACATTAGCCAAGACACCTTAGCCAACACACCTTAGCCAAGACACCTTAGCCAAGACACATTAGCCAAGACACCTTAGCCAAGACACATTAGCCAAGACACATTAGCCAAGACACCTTAGCCAAGACACATTAGCTAAGACACATTAGCCAAGACACCTTAGCCAAGACACATTAGCCAAGACACATTAGCCAAGACACCTTAGCCAAGACACATTAGCCAAGACACATTAGCTAAGACACATTAGCCAAGACACCTTAGCCAAGACACATTAGCCAAGACACATTAGCCAAGACACCTTAGCCAAGACACATTAGCCAAGACACATTAGCCAAGACACATTAGCCAAGACACCTTAGCCAAGACACCTTAGCCAAGACACATTAGCCAAGACACCTTAGCCAAGACACATTAGCCAAGACACATTAGCCAAGACACATTAGCCAAGACACCTTAGCCAAGACACCTTAGCCAAGTTACATTAGCCAAGACACCTTAGCCAAGACACATTAGCCAAGACACCTTAGCCAAGACACATTAGCCAAGACACCTTAGCCAAGACACATTAGCCAAGACACCTTAGCAAAGACACATAAGCCAAGACACCTTAGCCAAGACACCTTAGCCAAGACACATTAGCCAAGACACATTAGCCAAGACACCTTAGCCAAGACACATTAGCGAAGACACCTTAGCCAAGACACGTTAGCCAAGACACATTAGCCAAGACACCTTAGCCATGACACCTTAGCCAAGACACCTTAGCCAAGACACATTAGCCAAGACACCTTAGCCAAGACACCTTAGCCAAGACACATTAGCCAAGACACCTTAGCCAAGACATCTTAGCCAAGACACCTTAGCCAAGACACATTAGCCAAGAACCTTTAGCCGAGACACATTAGCAGAGACACATTAGCGAAGACACATTAGCCAAGACACCTTAGCCAAAACACCTTAGCCAAGACACATTAGCCAAGACACATTAGCCAAGACACCTTAGCCAAGACACATTAGCGAAGACACCTTAGCCAAGACACATCAGCCAAGACACATTAGCCAAGACACCTTAGCCAAGACACCTTAGCCAAGACACATTAGCCAAGACACCTTAGCCAAGACACATTAGCCAAGACACATTAGCGAAGACACCTTAGCCAAGACACCTCAGCCAAGACACATTAGCGAAGACACATTAGCCAAGACACATTAGCCAAGACACATTAGCCAAGACACATTAGCCAAGACACCTTAGCCAAGACACCTTAGCCAAGACACATTAGCCAAGACACATTAGCCAAGACACATTAGCCAAGACACCTTAGCCAAGACACATTAGCCAAGACACCTTAGCCAAGACACCTTAGCCAAGACACCTTAGCCATAACACCTTAGCCAAGACACCTTAGCCAATACACCTTAGCCAAGACACATTAACCAAGACACATTAGCCAAGACACATTGGCCAAGACACATTAGCCAAGACACATTAGCCAAGACACCTTAGCCAAGACACATTAGCCAAGACACATTAGCCAAGACACATTAGCCAAGACACCTTAGCCAAGACACCTTAGCCAAGACACATTAGCCAAGACACCTTAGCCAGGACACATTAGCCAAGACACATTAGCCAAGACACCTTAGCCAAGACAAATTAGCGAAGACACATTAGCCAAGACACATTAGCCAAGACACCTTAGCCAAGACACCTTAGCCAAGACACATTAGCCAAGACACCTTAGCCAAGACACATTAGCCAAGACACATTAGCCAAGACACATTAGCCAAGACACCTTAGCCATGTTACATTAGCCAAGACACCTTAGCCAAGACACATTAGCCAAGACACCTTAGCCAAGACACATTAGCGAAGACACCTTAGCCAAGACACATTAGCCAAGACACCTTAGCCAAGACACATTAGCCAAGACACCTAAGCCAAGACACCTTAGCCAAGTTACATTAGCCAAGACACCTTAGCCAAGACACATTAGCCAAGACACATTAGCCGAGACACCTTAGCCAAGACACTTTAGCCATGACACATTAGCCAAGACACATTAACCAAGACACATTAGCCAAGACACATTGGCCGACACATTAGCCAAGACACATTAGCGAAGACACATTAGCCAAGACACCTTAGCCAAGACACCTTAGCCAAGACACCATAGCCAAGACACATTAGCCAAGACTCCTTAGCCAAGACATCTTAGCCAAGACACCTTAGCCAAGACACCTTAGCCAAGACACTTTAGCCGAGACACATTAGCCAAGACACATTAGCCAAGACACCTTAGCCAAGACACCTTAGCCAAGACACATTAGCCAAGACACATTAGCCAAGACACCTTAGCCAAGACACATTAGCCAAGACACCTTAGCCAAGACACATTAGCCAAGACACCTTAGCCAAGACACATTAGCCAAGACACCTTAGCCAAGACACATTAGCCAAGACACATTAGCCAAGACACCTTAGCCGAGACACCTTAGCCAAGACACCTTAGCCAAGCCACCTTAGCCAAGACACATTAGGCAAGACACATTAGCCAAGACACCTTAGCCAAGACACATTAGCCAAGACACATTAGCCAAGACACATTAGCCAAGACACCTTAGCCAAGACACCTTAGCCAAGTTACATTAGCCAAGACACCTTAGCCAAGACACATTAGCCAAGACACCTTAGCCAAGACACATTAGCCAAGACACCTTAGCCAAGACACATTAGCCAAGACACCTTAGCAAAGACACATAAGCCAAGACACCTTAGCCAAGACACCTTAGCCAAGACACATTAGCCAAGACACATTAGCCGAGACACATTAGCCAAGACACATTAGCCGAGACACATAAGCCAAGACACCTTAGCCATGACACCTTAGCCAAGACACATTAGCCAAGACATATTTGCCAAGACACCTCAGCCAAGACACATTAGCCGAGACACCTTAGCCAAGACACCTTAGCCAAGACACATTAGCCAAGACACATTAGCCGAGACACATTAGCCGAGACACATTAGCCAAGACACATTAGCCAAGACACATTAGCCAAGACACATCAGCCAAGACACATTAGCCAAGACACCTTAGCCAAGACACATTAGCCAAGACACATTAGCCAAGACACCTTAGCCAAGACACCTTAGCCAAGACACATTAGCCAAGACACATTAGCCAAGACACATTAGCCAAGACACATTAGCCAAGACACCTTAGCCAAGACACCTTAGCCAAGACACATTAGCCAAGACACCTTAGCCAAGACACATTAGCCAAGACACCTTAGCCAAGACACCTTAGCCAAGACACCTTAGCCAAGACACATTAGCCAAGACACATTAGCCAAGACACATTAGCCAAGACACCTAAGCCAAGACACCTTAGCCAAGACACCTTAGCCAAGACACATTAGCCAAGACACATTAGCCAAGACACCTTAGCCAAGACACATTAGCGAAGACACCTTAGCCAAGACACATTAGCCAAGACACATTAGCCAAGACACCTTAGCCAAGACACCTTAGCCAAGACACATTAGCCAAGACACCTTAGCCAAGACACATTAGCCAAGACACATTAGCCAAAACACCTTAGCCAAGACACCTTAGCCAAGACACATTAGCGAAGACACCTTAGCCAAGACACATTAGCCAAGACACATTAGCCAAGAAACATTAGCCAAGACACCTTAGCCAAGACACCTTAGCCAAGACACCTTAGCCAAGACACCTTAGCCAAGACACATTAGCCAAGACACATTAGCCAAGACACCTTAGCCAAGACACCTTAGCCAAGACACATTAGCCAAGACACATTGGCCAAGACACATTAGCCAAGACACCTTAGCCAAGACAGATTAGCCAAGACACCTTAGCCAAGACACCTTAGCCAAGACACATTAGCCAAGACACCTTAGCCAAGACACATTAGCCAAGACACCTTAGCCAAGACACATTAGCCAAGACACCTTAGCCAAGACACATTAGCCAAGACACATTAGCCAAGACACCTTAGCCAAGACACATTAGCCAAGACACATTAGCCAAGACACCTTAGCCAAGACACATTAGCCAAGACACATTAGCCAAGACACCTTAGCCAAGACACATTAGCGAAGACACCTAAGCCAAGACACATTAGCCAAGACACATTAGCCAAGACACCTTAGCCAAGACACATTAGCCAAGACACATTAGCCAAGACACCTTAGCCAAGACACATTAGCCAAGACACATTAGCCAAGACACATTAGCCAAGACACCTTAGCCAAGACACCTTAGCCAAGACACATTAGCCAAGACACATTAGCCAAGACATCTTAGCCATGACACCTTAGCCAAGACACCTTAGCCAAGACACATTAGCCAAGACACATTAGACAAGACACATTAGCCAAGACACCTTAGCCAAGACACATTAGCCAAGACACCTTAGCCAAGACATCTTAGCCAAGACACCTTAGCCAAGACACATAAGCCAAGACACTTTAGCCAAAACACATTAGCAGAGACACATTAGCGAAGACACATTAGCCAAGACACCTTAGCCAAGACACATAAGCCAAGACACATTAGCCAAGACACCTTAGCCAAGACACCTTAGCCAAGACACATTAGCCAAGACACCTTAGCCAAGACACATTAGCCAAGACACATTAGCCAAGACACCTTAGCCAAGACACATTAGCCAAGACACATTAGCCAAGACACATTAGCCAAGACACTTTAGCCAAGACTCCTTAGCTAAGACATCTTAGCCAAGACACCTTAGCCAAGACACATTAGCCAATACACTTTAGCCTAGACACATTAGCCAAGACACAATAGCCCAGACACCTTAGCCAAGACACATTAGCCAAGACACCTTAGCCAAGACACATTAGCCAAGACACCTTAGCCAAGACACATTACCCAAGACACCTTAGCCAAGACACCTTAGCCAAGACACCTTAGCCAAGACACATTAGCCAAGACACCTTAGCCAAGACACCTTAGCCAAGACACATTAGCCAAGACACCTTAGCCAAGACACATTAGCCAAGACACCTTAGCCAAGACACCTTAGCCAAGACACATTAGCCAAGACACATTAGCCAAGACACCTTAGCCAAGACACCTTAGCCAAGACACATTAGCCAAGCCACCTTAGCCAAGACACATTAGCCAAGACACATTAGCCAAGACACCTTAGCCAACACACCTTAGCCAAGACACCTTAGCCAAGACACATTAGCCAAGACACATTAGCCAAGACACCTTAGCCAAGACACATTAGCCAAGACACCTTAGCCAAGACACATTAGCCAAGACACCTTAGCCAAGACACCTTAGCCAAGACACCTTAGCCAAGACACATTAGCCAAGACACATTAGCCAAGACACCTTAGCCAAGACACATTAGCCAAGACACATTAGCCAAGACACATTAGCCAAGACACCTTAGCCATGACACCTTAGCCAAGACATCTTAGCCAAGACACATTAGCCAAGACACATTAGCCAAGACACATTAGCCAAGACACCTTAGCCAAGACACATTAGCCAAGACACCTTAGCCAAGACACATTAGCCAAGACACCTTAGCCAAGACACCTTAGCCAAGACACATTAGCCATGACACCTTAGCCAAGACACATTAGCCAAGACACATCAGCCAACACACCTTAGCCAAGACACCTTAGCCAAGACACCTTAGCCAAGACACATTAGCCAAGACACCTTAGCCATGACACCTTAGCCAAGACACCATAGCCAAGACACATTAGCCAAGACACCTTAGCCAAGACACCTTAGCCAAGACACATTAGCCAAGACACCTTAGCCTAGACATCTTAGCCAAGACACCTTAGCCAAGACACATTAGCCAAGACACTTTAGCCGAGACACATTAGCAGAGACACATTAGCGAAGACACATTAGCCAAGACACCTTAGCCAAGACACATTAGCCAAGACACATTAGCCAAGACACTTTAGCCGAGACACATTAGCCAAGACACATTAGCCAAGACACATTAGCGAAGACACCTTAGCCAAGACACATTAGCCAAGACACATTAGCCAAGACACCTTAGCCAAGACACATTAGCCAAGACACCTTAGCCAAGACACCTTAGCCAAGACACCTTAGCCAAGACACCTTAGCCAAGACACCTTAGCCAAGACACCTTAGCCAAGACACATTAGCCAAGACACATTAGCCAAGACACATTAGCACAGACACCTTAGCCAAGACACATTAGCCAAGACACCTTAGCCAAGACACCTTAGCCAAGACACATTAGCCAAGACACATTAGCCAAGACACATTAGCCAAGACACTTTAGCCGAGACACATTAGCCAAGACACATAAGCCAAGACACATTAGCCAAGACACATTAGCCAAGACATCTTAGCCAAGACACCTTAGCCAAGACACATTAGCCAATACACTTTAGCCTAGACACATTAGCCAAGACACATTAGCCCAGACACATTAGCCAAGACACCTTAGCCAAGACACCTTAGCCAAGACACATTAGCCAAGACACCTTAGCCAAGACACATTACCCAAGACACCTTAGCCAAGACACCTTAGCCAAGACACCTTAGCCAAGACACATTAGCCAAGACACATTAGCCAAGACACATTAGCCAAGACACCTTAGCCAAGACACCTTAGCCAAGACACCTTAGCCAAGACACATTAGCCAAGACACCTTAGCCAAGACACATTAGCCAAGACACATTAGCCAAGACACCTTAGCCAAGACACCTTAGCCAAGACACCTTAGCCAAGACACCTTAGCCAAGACACCTTAGCCAAGACACCTTAGCCAACACACCTTAGCCAAGACACCTTAGCTAAGACACATTAGCCAAGACACATTAGCCAAGACACATTAGCCAAGACACATTAGCCAAGACACCTTAGCCAAGACACCTTAGCCAAGACACCTTAGCCAAGACACATTAGCCAAGACACCTTAGCCAAGACACATTAGCCAAGACACCTTAGCCAAGACACCTTAGCCAAGACACCTTAGCCAAGACACAATAGCCAAGACACATTAGCCAAGACACATTAGCCAAGACACCTTATCCAAGACACATTAGCCAAGACACATTAGCCAAGACACATTAGCCAAGACACCTTAGCCATGACACCTTAGCCAAGACATCTTAGCCAAGACACATTAGCCAAGACACATTAGCCAAGACACATTAGCCAAGACACCTTAGCCAAGACACCTTAGCCAAGACACCTTAGCCAAGACACATTAGCCAAGACACCTTAGCCAAGACACCTTAGCCAAGACACATTAGCCAAGACACATTAGCCAAGACACCTTAGCCAAGACACATTAGCCAAGACACATTAGCCAAGACACCTTAGCCAAGACACCTTAGCCAAGACACATTAGCCAAGACACATTAGCCAAGACACATTAGCCAAGACACATTAGCCAAGACACATTAGCCAAGACACCTTAGCCAAGACACCTTAGCCAAGACACCTTAGCCAAGACACATTAGCCAAGACACATTAGCCAAGACACCTTAGCCAAGACACCTTAGCCAAGACACATTAGCCAAGACACATTAGCCAAGACACCTAAGCCAAGACACCTTAGCCAAGACACCTTAGCCAAGACACATTAGCCAAGACACATTAGCCAAGACACCTTAGCCAAGACACATTAGCGAAGACACCTTAGCCAAGACACATTAGCCAAGACACATTAGCCAAGACACCTTAGCCAAGACACCTTAGCCAAGACACATTAGCCAAGACACATTAGCCAAGACACCTTAGCCAAGACACCTTAGCCAAGACACATTAGCCAAGACACATTAGCCAAGACACCTTAGCCAAGACACATTAGCCAAGACACATTAGCCAAGACACATTAGCCAAGACACATTAGCCAAGACACCTTAGCCAAGACACATTAGCCAAGACACATTAGCCAAGACACCTTAGCCAAGACACCTTAGCCAAGACACCTTAGCCAAGACACATTAGAAAAGACACCTTAGCCAAGACACATTAGCCAAGACACATTAGCCAAGACACCCTAGCCAAGACACGTTAGCCAAGACACCTTAGCCAAGACACATTAGCCAAGACACCTTAGCCATGACACCTTAGCCAAGACACCTTAGCCAAGAAACATTAGCCAAGACACCTTAGCCAAGACACATTAGCCAAGCCACCTTAGCCAAGACACAATAGCCAAGACACATTAGCCAAGACACCTTAGCCAACACACCTTAGACAAGACACCTTAGCCAAGACACATTAGCCAAGACACATTAGCCAAGACACCTTAGCCAAGACACATTAACCAAGACACCTTAGCCAAGACACATTAGCCAAGACACCTTAGCCAAGACACCTTAGCCAAGACACCTTAGCCAAGACACATTAGCCAAGACACATTAGCCAAGACACCTTAGCCAAGACACATTAGCCAAGACACATTAGCCAAGACACATTATCCAAGACACCTTAGCCATGACACCTTAGCCAAAACATCTTAGCCAAGACACATTAGCCAAGACACATTAGCCAAGACACATTAGCCAAGACACCTTAGCCAAGACACCTTAGCCAAGACACCTTAGCCAAGACACATTAGCCAAGACACCTTAGCCAAGACACCTTAGCCAAGACACATTAGCCAAGACACCTTAGCCAAGACACATTAGCCAAGACACATTAGCCAAGACACCTTAGCCAAGACACCTTAGCCAAGACACCTTAGCCAAGACACATTAGCCAAGACACCTTAGCCATGACACCTTAGCCAAGACACCTTAGCCAAGACACATTAGCCAAGACACCTTAGCCAAGACACCTTAGCCAAGACACATTAGCCAAGACACCTTAGCCAAGACATCTTAGCCAAGACACCTTAGCCAAGACACATTAGCCAAGACACTTTAGCCGAGACACATAAGCAGAGACACCTTAGCCAAGACACATTAGCCAAGACACCTTAGCCAAGACACCTTAGCCAAGACACATTAGCCAAGACACATTAGCCAAGACACATTAGCCAAGACACCTTAGTCAACACACCTTAGCCAAGACACCTTAGCCAAGACACATTAGCCAAGACACATTAGCCAAGACACCTTAGCCATGACACCTTAGCCAAGACACATTAGCCAAGACACATTAGCCAAGACACATTAGCCAAGACACCTTAGCCAAGACACCTTAGCCAAGTTACATTAGCCAAGACACCTTAGCCAAGACACATTAGCCAAGACACCTTAGCCAAGACACATTAGCCAAGACACCTTAGCCAAGACACATTAGCCAAGACACCTTAGCCAAGACACATTAGCCAAGACACCTTAGCCGAGACACATTAGCCAAGACACATTAGCCAAGACACCTTAGCCAAGACACATTAGCCAAGACACCTTAGCCAAGACACATTAGCCAAGACACCTTAGCCAACACACCATAGCCAAGACACCTTAGCCAAGACACATTAGCCAAGACACATCAGCCAAGACACATTAGCCAAGACACATTAGCCAAGACACATTAGCCAAGACACCTTAGCCAAGACACCTTAGCCAAGACACATTAGCTAAGACACCTAAGCCAAGACACATTAGCCAAGACACCTTAGCCAAGACACCTTAGCCAAGACACCTTAGCCAAGACACATTAGCCAAGATACCTTAGCCAAGACACATTAGCCAAGACATCTTAGCCAAGACACATTAGCCAAGACACATTAGCCAAGACACATTAGCCAAGACACATTAGCCAAGACACCTTAGCCAAGACACCTTAGCCAAGACACATTAACCAAGACACATTAGCCAAGACACATTGGCCAAGACACATTAGCCAAGACACCTTAGCCAACACACCATAGCCAAGACACCTTAGCCAAGACACATTAGCCAAGACACATCAGCCAAGACACATTAGCCAAGACTCCTTAGCCAAGACATCTTAGCCAAGACACATTAGCCAAGACACCTTAGCCAAGACACATTAGCCAAGACACCTTAGCCAAGACACCTTAGCCAAGACACATTAACCAAGACACATTAGCCAAGACACATTGGCCGACACATTAGCCAAGACACATTAGCGAAGACACATTAGCCAAGACACCTTAGCCAAGACACCTTAGCCAAGACACCTTAGCCAAGACACATTAGCCAAGACTCCTTAGCCAAGACACCTTAGCCAAGACACATTAACCAAGACACATTAGCCAAGACACATTGGCCGACACATTAGCCAAGACACATTAGCGAAGACACATTAGCCAAGACACCTTAGCCAAGACACCTTAGCCAAGACACCTTAGCCAAGACACATTAGCCGAGACACCTTAGCCAAGACATATTAGGCAAGACACCTTAGCCAAGACACATTAGCCAAGACACTTTAGCCGAGACACATTAGCCAAGACACATTAGCCAAGACACCTTAGCCAAGACACCTTAGCCAAGACACATTAGCCAAGACACATTAGCCAAGACACATTAGCCAAGACACATTAGCCAAGACACATTAGCGAAGACACCTTAGCCAAGACACATTAGCCAAGACACATTAGCCAAGACACCTTAGCCAAGACACATTAGCTAAGACACATTAGCCAAGACACCTTAGCCAAGACACATTAGCCAAGACACATTAGCCAAGACACCTTAGCCAAGACACATTAGCGAAGACACATTAGCCAAGACACATTGGCCGACACATTAGCCAAGACACATTAGCGAAGACACATTAGCCAAGACACCTTAGCCAAGACACCTTAGCCAAGACACCTTAGCCAAGACACATTAGCCAAGACACCTTAGCCAAGACACCTTAGCCAAGACACATTAGCCAAGACACCTTAGCCAAGACACATTAGCCAAGACACATTAGCCAAGACACATTAGCCAAGACACCTTAGCCAAGACACCTTAGCCAAGTTACATTAGCCAAGACACCTTAGCCAAGACACATTAGCCAAGACACCTTAGCCAAGACACATTAGCGAAGACACCTTAGCCAAGACACATAAGCCAAGACACCTTAGCCAAGACACATTAGCCAAGACACATTAGCCAAGACACCTAAGCCAAGACACCTTAGCCAAGTTACATTAGCCAAGACACCTTAGCCAAGACACATTAGCCAAGACACATTAGCCAAGACACCTTAGCCAAGACACCTTAGCCAAGACACATTAGCCAAGACACATTAACCAAGACACATTAGCCAAGACACATTGGCCGACACATTAGCCAAGACACATTAGCGAAGACACATTAGCCAAGACACCTTAGCCAAGACACCTTAGCCAAGACACCTTAGCCAAGACACATTAGCCAAGACTCCTTAGCCAAGACATCTTAGCCAAGACACCTTAGCCAAGACACATTAGCCAATACACTTTAGCCGAGACACATTAGCCAAGACACATTAGCCAAGACACATTAGCGAAGACACCTTAGCCAAGACACATAAGCCAAGACACATTAGCCAAGACACCTTAGCCAAGACACATTAGCCAAGACACCTTAGCCAAGACACCTTAGCCAAGACACATTAGCCAAGACACATTAACCAAGACACATCAGCCAAGACACATTGGCCAAGACACATTAGCCAAGACACATTAGCCAAGACACTTTAGCCAAGACACCTTAGCCAAGACACCTTAGCCAAGACACATTAGCCAAGACTCCTTAGCCAAGACACCTTAGCCAAGACATCTTAGCCAAGACACCTTAGCCAAGACACATAAGCCAAGACACTTTAGCCAAAACACATTAGCAGAGACACATTAGCGAAGACACATTAGCCAAGACACCTTAGCCAAGACACATAAGCCAAGACACATTAGCCAAGACACCTTAGCCAAGACACATTAGCCAAGACACATTAGCCAAGACACCTTAGCCAAGACACATTAGCCAAGACACATTAGCCAAGACACCTTAGCCAAGACACATTAGCCAAGACACATTAGCCAAGACACATTAGCCAAGACACCTTAGCCAAGACTCCTTAGCTAAGACATCTTAGCCAAGACACCTTAGCCAAGACACATTAGCCAATACACTTTAGCCTAGACACATTAGCCAAGACACATTAGCCCAGACACATTAGCCAAGACACATTAGCCAAGACACCTTAGCCAAGACACATTAGCCAAGACACCTTACCCCGGCTCTAAACGCTTAGCAATTGTCGCGTTTGCGAACGCGAATCAGAAAAATTTTGCGAAACTCCATATAAAAAAAATTGTGAAAAGTCGCTATACGTGTATTTTCAGCGAAAAATCGCGATTCGAAGCGCGACTTGACGCCATGACAGTTTTCTGTAATAACAAGGTAAACATGGCAATACCAAGGTAAACTAATACAAATTAAAAAATTAAATATTTTGAGTGTTATTAAATATTGTAAATTAAATTAACAAATCGAGTGCTATTTATTTTTTAAAAGCACGCAGGATTTGTATATAATTATTGTGAATGTCAATATTATTTTTAAAACAGAAGAATCGCTGTTAATTCAAAACAAAAATCCCATATCGTGGACAAATGCATGGCTGCATTGTTTATGAATTTATTACTTGTATGTTGAACTTGCTTGAACAAGATAAATTAATTAATAATTAATTAATAATTAATTAAATTAATTAATTAGAAAAAATATTAGAGTTAAAAAAATAGAGTTAAAAAATATTAGATAGTCCACAGCACAGTGTTCGATCCCTTTTGGAAGCTGTGTTGGAATCGTGGTTATGAATACCTGTATATTGATGGTAGTTTGGAAGCTGAGTTGGAATCGTGGTTATGAATACCTGTATATTGAGGGTACGGTGACGGTCATGAAATGAGAAAAAAGCCATACACGTTTGATTACCCGTATTCGAAGATTTTTACCTATATGCTACTCGAAGCTGCCGATCCCAATTCTATTTTGCCCGGTGTATGACGCGGTGGGCAAACACATCTTCGTTCACCTATTTATCTTGTTACAATTCTTTCTGGCTACCGGAAAAAATTATAACAAGATTTTTCAGCGTTAAACACAAAACAAAACGGACCAATCTGCGGTACTGTTAGCAACAGCCGTTATTGGTATCACAGGAGTTAGCAGCATCCTGCCACGAGCTTTCTTGATGGTCCATTGTTTTAAAACATCGTCACTGGGGTTAAAAAACTTGCCTTTCTCATCAACTTCATCAAAACAATAAATTTACTATTTATTATAATTTTCTTTGTTTAAATTAATTTAATTTAATTCGAAATTAATTTCCCGCTACCGGCCAGATTGAAAACATAAACAAACCTTGCACGAGAAAACTTAAACAACCTTGAAGTCGCGCCGAAAGTCGCAAAATTTTTTGGGAAAACTGTGCTACGATTGTCGCGTTCGCAAACGCGACAATTGCTAAGCATGTAGGCACGGGGTTAGCCAAGACACATTACCCAAGACACCTTAGCCAAGACACCTTAGCCAAGACACCTTAGCCAAGACACATTAGCCAAGACACCTTAGCCAAGACACCTTAGCCAAGACACATTAGCCAAGACACCTTAGCCAAGACACATTAGCCAAGACACCTTAGCCAAGACACCTTAGCCAAGACACATTAGCCAAGACACATTAGCCAAGACACCTTAGCCAAGACACCTTAGCCAAGACACATTAGCCAAGCCACCTTAGCCAAGACACATTAGCCAAGACACATTAGCCAAGACACCTTAGCCAACACACCTTAGCCAAGACACCTTAGCCAAGACACATTAGCCAAGACACATTAGCCAAGACACCTTAGCCAAGACACATTAGCCAAGACACCTTAGCCAAGACACATTAGCCAAGACACCTTAGCCAAGACACCTTAGCCAAGACACCTTAGCCAAGACACATTAGCCAAGACACATTAGCCAAGACACATTAGCCAAGACACCTTAGCCAAGACACATTAGCCAAGACACATTAGCCAAGACACATTAGCCAAGACACCTTAGCCATGACACCTTAGCCAAGACATCTTAGCCAAGACACATTAGCCAAGACACATTAGCCAAGACACATTAGCCAAGACACCTTAGCCAAGACACATTAGCCAAGACACCTTAGCCAAGACACATTAGCCAAGACACCTTAGCCAAGACACCTTAGCCAAGACACATTAGCCATGACACCTTAGCCAAGACACATGAGCCAAGACACATCAGCCAACACACCTTAGCCAAGACACCTTAGCCAAGACACCTTAGCCAAGACACATTAGCCAAGACACCTTAGCCATGACACCTTAGCCAAGACACCTTAGCCAAGACACATTAGCCAAGACACCTTAGCCAAGACACCTTAGCCAAGACACATTAGCCAAGACACCTTAGCCTAGACATCTTAGCCAAGACACCTTAGCCAAGACACATTAGCCAAGACACTTTAGCCGAGACACATTAGCAGAGACACATTAGCGAAGACACATTAGCCAAGACACCTTAGCCAAGACACATTAGCCAAGACACATTAGCCAAGACACTTTAGCCGAGACACATTAGCCAAGACACATTAGCCAAGACACATTAGCGAAGACACCTTAGCCAAGACACATTAGCCAAGACACATTAGCCAAGACACCTTAGCCAAGACACATTAGCCAAGACACATTAGCAATGACACCTTAGCCAAGACACCTTAGCCAAGACACCTTAGCCAAGACACCTTAGCCAAGACACCTTAGCCAAGACACATTAGCCAAGACACATTAGCCAAGACACATTAGCACAGACACCTTAGCCAAGACACATTAGCCAAGACACCTTAGCCAAGACACCTTAGCCAAGACACATTAGCCAAGACACATTAGCCAAGACACATTAGCCAAGACACTTTAGCCGAGACACATTAGCCAAGACACATAAGCCAAGACACATTAGCCAAGACACATTAGCCAAGACATCTTAGCCAAGACACCTTAGCCAAGACACATTAGCCAATACACTTTAGCCTAGACACATTAGCCAAGACACATTAGCCCAGACACATTAGCCAAGACACCTTAGCCAAGACACCTTAGCCAAGACACATTAGCCAAGACACCTTAGCCAAGACACATTACCCAAGACACCTTAGCCAAGACACCTTAGCCAAGACACCTTAGCCAAGACACATTAGCCAAGACACCTTAGCCAAGACACATTAGCCAAGACACATTAGCCAAGACACCTTAGCCAAGACACCTTAGCCAAGACACCTTAGCCAAGACACCTTAGCCAAGACACCTTAGCCAAGACACCTTAGCCAACACACCTTAGCCAAGACACCTTAGCTAAGACACATTAGCCAAGACACATTAGCCAAGACACATTAGCCAAGACACATTAGCCAAGACACCTTAGCCAAGACACATTAGCCAAGACACCTTAGCCAAGACACATTAGCCAAGACACCTTAGCCAAGACACATTAGCCAAGACACCTTAGCCAAGACACCTTAGCCAAGACACCTTAGCCAAGACACATTAGCCAAGACACATTAGCCAAGACACATTAGCCAAGACACCTTATCCAAGACACATTAGCCAAGACACATTAGCCAAGACACATTAGCCAAGACACCTTAGCCATGACACCTTAGCCAAGACATCTTAGCCAAGACACATTAGCCAAGACACATTAGCCAAGACACATTAGCCAAGACACCTTAGCCAAGACACCTTAGCCAAGACACCTTAGCCAAGACACATTAGCCAAGACACCTTAGCCAAGACACCTTAGCCAAGACACATTAGCCAAGACACATTAGCCAAGACACCTTAGCCAAGACACATTAGCCAAGACACATTAGCCAAGACACCTTAGCCAAGACACCTTAGCCAAGACACATTAGCCAAGACACATTAGCCAAGACACATTAGCCAAGACACATTAGCCAAGACACATTAGCCAAGACACCTTAGCCAAGACACCTTAGCCAAGACACCTTAGCCAAGACACATTAGCCAAGACACATTAGCCAAGACACCTTAGCCAAGACACCTTAGCCAAGACACATTAGCCAAGACACCTTAGCCAAGACACATTAGCCAAGACTCCTTAGCCAAGACATCTTAGCCAAGACACATTAGCCAAGACACCTTAGCCAAGACACATTAGCCAAGACACATTAGCCAAGACACATTAGCCAAGACACATTAGCCAAGACACCTTAGCCAAGACACCTTAGCCAAGACACCTTAGCCAAGACACATTAGCCAAGACACATTAGCCAAGACACCTTAGCCAAGACACCTTAGCCAAGACACATTAGCCAAGACACATTAGCCAAGACACCTTAGCCAAGACACATTAGCCAAGAAACATTAGCCAAGACACATTAGCCAAGACACATTAGCCAAGACACCTTAGCCAAGACACATTAGCCAAGACACATTAGCCAAGACACCTTAGCCAAGACACCTTAGCCAAGACACCTTAGCCAAGACACATTAGAAAAGACACCTTAGCCAAGACACATTAGCCAAGACACATTAGCCAAGACACCTTAGCCAAGACACGTTAGCCAAGACACCTTAGCCAAGACACATTAGCCAAGACACCTTAGCCATGACACCTTAGCCAAGACACCTTAGCCAAGAAACATTAGCCAAGACACCTTAGCCAAGACACATTAGCCAAGCCACCTTAGCCAAGACACAATAGCCAAGACACATTAGCCAAGACACCTTAGCCAACACACCTTAGACAAGACACCTTAGCCAAGACACATTAGCCAAGACACATTAGCCAAGACACCTTAGCCAAGACACATTAGCCAAGACACCTTAGCCAAGACACATTAGCCAAGACACCTTAGCCAAGACACCTTAGCCAAGACACCTTAGCCAAGACACATTAGCCAAGACACATTAGCCAAGACACCTTAGCCAAGACACATTAGCCAAGACACATTAGCCAAGACACATTATCCAAGACACCTTAGCCATGACACCTTAGCCAAAACATCTTAGCCAAGACACATTAGCCAAGACACATTAGCCAAGACACATTAGCCAAGACACCTTAGCCAAGACACCTTAGCCAAGACACCTTAGCCAAGACACATTAGCCAAGACACCTTAGCCAAGACACCTTAGCCAAGACACATTAGCCAAGACACCTTAGCCAAGACACATTAGCCAAGACACATTAGCCAAGACACCTTAGCCAAGACACCTTAGCCAAGACACCTTAGCCAAGACACATTAGCCAAGACACCTTAGCCATGACACCTTAGCCAAGACACCTTAGCCAAGACACATTAGCCAAGACACCTTAGCCAAGACACCTTAGCCAAGACACATTAGCCAAGACACCTTAGCCAAGACATCTTAGCCAAGACACCTTAGCCAAGACACATTAGCCAAGACACTTTAGCCGAGACACATAAGCAGAGACACCTTAGCCAAGACACATTAGCCAAGACACCTTAGCCAAGACACCTTAGCCAAGACACATTAGCCAAGACACATTAGCCAAGACACATTAGCCAAGACACCTTAGTCAACACACCTTAGCCAAGACACCTTAGCCAAGACACATTAGCCAAGACACATTAGCCAAGACACCTTAGCCATGACACCTTAGCCAAGACACCTTAGCCAAGACACCTTAGCCAAGACACATTAGCCAAGACACATTAGCCAAGACACATTAGCCAAGACACCTTAGCCAAGACACCTTAGCCAAGTTACATTAGCCAAGACACCTTAGCCAAGACACATTAGCCAAGACACCTTAGCCAAGACACATTAGCCAAGACACCTTAGCCAAGACACATTAGCCAAGACACCTTAGCCAAGACACATTAGCCAAGACACCTTAGCCAAGACACATTAGCCAAGACACATTAGCCAAGACACCTTAGCCAAGACACATTAGCCAAGACACCTTAGCCAAGACACATTAGCCAAGACACCTTAGCCAACACACCATAGCCAAGACACCTTAGCCAAGACACATTAGCCAAGACACATCAGCCAAGACACATTAGCCAAGACACATTAGCCAAGACACATTAGCCAAGACACCTTAGCCAAGACACCTTAGCCAAGACACATTAGCCAAGACACCTAAGCCAAGACACATTAGCCAAGACACCTTAGCCAAGACACCTTAGCCAAGACACCTTAGCCAAGACACATTAGCCAAGACACCTTAGCCAAGACACATTAGCCAAGACATCTTAGCCAAGACACATTAGCCAAGACACATTAGCCAAGACACATTAGCCAAGACACATTAGCCAAGACACCTTAGCCAAGACACCTTAGCCAAGACACATTAACCAAGACACATTAGCCAAGACACATTGGCCAAGACACATTAGCCAAGACACATTAGCCAAGACACATTAGCCAAGACACTTTAGCCAAGACACCTTAGCCAAGACACCTTAGCCAAGACACATTAGCCAAGACTCCTTAGCCAAGACATCTTAGCCAAGACACATTAGCCAAGACACCTTAGCCAAGACACATTAGCCAAGACACCTTAGCCAAGACACCTTAGCCAAGACACATTAACCAAGACACATTAGCCAAGACACATTGGCCGACACATTAGCCAAGACACATTAGCGAAGACACATTAGCCAAGACACCTTAGCCAAGACACCTTAGCCAAGACACCTTAGCCAAGACACATTAGCCAAGACTCCTTAGCCAAGACACCTTAGCCAAGACACATTAACCAAGACACATTAGCCAAGACACATTGGCCGACACATTAGCCAAGACACATTAGCGAAGACACATTAGCCAAGACACCTTAGCCAAGACACCTTAGCCAAGACACCTTAGCCAAGACACATTAGCCGAGACACCTTAGCCAAGACATATTAGGCAAGACACCTTAGCCAAGACACATTAGCCAAGACACTTTAGCCGAGACACATTAGCCAAGACACATTAGCCAAGACACCTTAGCCAAGACACCTTAGCCAAGACACATTAGCCAAGACACATTAGCCAAGACACATTAGCCAAGACACATTAGCCAAGACACATTAGCCAAGACACATTAGCGAAGACACCTTAGCCAAGACACATTAGCCAAGACACATTAGCCAAGACACCTTAGCCAAGACACATTAGCTAAGACACATTAGCAGAGACAGCTTAGCCAAGACACATTAGCCAAGACACATTAGCCAAGACACCTTAGCCAAGACACATTAGCGAAGACACATTAGCCAAGACACATTGGCCGACACATTAGCCAAGACACATTAGCGAAGACACATTAGCCAAGACACCTTAGCCAAGACACCTTAGCCAAGACACCTTAGCCAAGACACATTAGCCAAGACACCTTAGCCAAGACACCTTAGCCAAGACACCTTAGCCAAGACACATTAGCCAAGACACCTTAGCCAAGACACATTAGCCAAGACACATTAGCCAAGACACATTAGCCAAGACACCTTAGCCAAGACACCTTAGCCAAGTTACATTAGCCAAGACACCTTAGCCAAGACACATTAGCCAAGACACCTTAGCCAAGACACATTAGCGAAGACACCTTAGCCAAGACACATTAGCCAAGACACCTTAGCCAAGACACATTAGCCAAGACACATTAGCCAAGACACCTAAGCCAAGACACCTTAGCCAAGTTACATTAGCCAAGACACCTTAGCCAAGACACATTAGCCAAGACACATTAGCCAAGACACCTTAGCCAAGACACCTTAGCCAAGACACATTAGAAAGACACCTTAGCCAAGACACATTAGCCAAGACACATTGGCCGACACATTAGCCAAGACACATTAGCGAAGACACATTAGCCAAGACACCTTAGCCAAGACACCTTAGCCAAGACACCTTAGCCAAGACACATTAGCCAAGACTCCTTAGCCAAGACATCTTAGCCAAGACACCTTAGCCAAGACACATTAGCCAATACACTTTAGCCGAGACACATTAGCCAAGACACATTAGCCAAGACACATTAGCGAAGACACCTTAGCCAAGACACATAAGCCAAGACACATTAGCCAAGACACCTTAGCCAAGACACATTAGCCAAGACACCTTAGCCAAGACACCTTAGCCAAGACACATTAGCCAAGACACATTAACCAAGACACATCAGCCAAGACACATTGGCCAAGACACATTAGCCAAGACACATTAGCCAAGACACTTTAGCCAAGACACCTTAGCCAAGACACCTTAGCCAAGACACATTAGCCAAGACTCCTTAGCCAAGACATCTTAGCCAAGACACATTAGCCAAGACACCTTAGCCAAGACACATTAGCCAAGACACCTTAGCCAAGACACCTTAGCCAAGACACATTAACCAAGACACATTAGCCAAGACACATTGGCCGACACATTAGCCAAGACACATTAGCGAAGACACATTAGCCAAGACACCTTAGCCAAGACACCTTAGCCAAGACACCTTAGCCAAGACACATTAGCCAAGACTCCTTAGCCAAGACACCTTAGCCAAGACACATTAACCAAGACACATTAGCCAAGACACATTGGCCGACACATTAGCCAAGACACCTTAGCGAAGACACATTAGCCAAGACACCTTAGCCAAGACACATTAGCCAAGACACATTAGCCAAGACACATTAGCCAAGACACCTTATCCAAGACACATTAGCCAAGACACATTAGCCAAGACACATTAGCCAAGACACCTTAGCCATGACACCTTAGCCAAGACATCTTAGCCAAGACACATTAGCCAAGACACATTAGCCAAGACACATTAGCCAAGACACCTTAGCCAAGACACCTTAGCCAAGACACCTTACCCAAGACACATTAGCCAAGACACCTTAGCCAAGACACCTTAGCCAAGACACATTAGCCAAGACACATTAGCCAAGACACATTAGCCAAGACACATTAGCCAAGACACCTTAGCCAAGACACCTTAGCCAAGACACATTAGCCAAGACACATTAGCCAAGACACATTAGCCAAGACACATTAGCCAAGACACCTTAGCCAAGACACCTTAGCCAAGACACCTTAGCCAAGACACATTAGCCAAGACACATTAGCCAAGACACCTTAGCCAAGACACCTTAGCCAAGACACATTAGCCAAGACGCCTTAGCCAAGACACATTAGCCAAGACTCCTTAGCCAAGACATCTTAGCCAAGACACATTAGCCAAGACACCTTAGCCAAGACACATTAGCCAAGACACATTAGCCAAGACACATTAGTAAAGACACATTAGCCAAGACACCTTAGCCAAGACACCTTAGCCAAGACACCTTAGCCAAGACACATTAGCCAAGACACATTAGCCAAGACACCTTAGCCAAGACACCTTAGCCAAGACACATTAGCCAAGACACATTAGCCAAGACACCTTAGCCAAGACACATTAGCCAAGAAACATTAGCCAAGACACATTAGCCAAGACACATTAGCCAAGACACCTTAGCCAAGACACATTAGCCAAGACACATTAGCCAAGACACCTTAGCCAAGACACCTTAGCCAAGACACCTTAGCCAAGACACCTTAGCCAAGACACATTAGAAAAGACACCTTAGCCAAGACACATTAGCCAAGACACATTAGCCAAGACACATTAGCCAAGACACGTTAGCCAAGACACCTTAGCCAAGACACATTAGCCAAGACACCTTAGCCATGACACCTTAGCCAAGACACCTTAGCCAAGAAACATTAGCTAAGACACCTTAGCCAAGACACATTAGCCAAGCCACCTTAGCCAAGACACAATAGCCAAGACACATTAGCCAAGACACCTTAGCCAAGACACCTTAGACAAGACACCTTAGCCAAGACACATTAGCCAAGACACATTAGCCAAGACACCTTAGCCAAGACACATTAGCCAAGACACCTTAGCCAAGACACATTAGCCAAGACACCTTAGCCAAGACACCTTAGCCAAGACACCTTAGCCAAGACACATTAGCCAAGACACATTAGCCAAGACACCTTAGCCAAGACACATTAGCCAAGACACATTAGCCAAGACACATTATCCAAGACACCTTAGCCATGACACCTTAGCCAAGAAACCTTAGCGAAGACACATTAGCCAAGACACATTAGCCAAGACACATTAGCCAAGACACCTTAGCCAAGACACCTTAGCCAAGACACATTAGCCAAGACACCTTAGCCAAGACACCTTAGCCAAGACACATTAGCCAAGACACCTTAGCCAAGACACCTTAGCCAAGACACCTTAGCCAAGACACATTAGCCAAGACACCTTAGCCATGACACCTTAGCCAAGACACCTTAGCCAAGACACATTAGCCAAGACACCTTAGCCAAGACACCTTAGCCAAGACACATTAGCCAAGACACCTTAGCCAAGACATCTTAGCCAAGACACCTTAGCCAAGACACATTAGCCAAGACACTTTAGCCGAGACACATAAGCAGAGACACCTTAGCCAAGACACATTAGCCAAGACACCTTAGCCAAGACACCTTAGCCAAGACACATTAGCCAAGACACATTAGCCAAGACACATTAGCCAAGACACCTTAGTCAACACACCTTAGCCAAGACACCTTAGCCAAGACACATTAGCCAAGACACATTAGCCAAGACACCTTAGCCATGACACCTTAGCCAAGACACCTTAGCCAAGACACCTTAGCCAAGACACATTAGCCAAGACACATTAGCCAAGACACATTAGCCAAGACACCTTAGCCAAGACACCTTAGCCAAGTTACATTAGCCAAGACACCTTAGCCAAGACACATTAGCCAAGACACCTTAGCCAAGACACATTAGCCAAGACACCTTAGCCAAGACACATTAGCCAAGACACCTTAGCCAAGACACATTAGCCAAGACACCTTAGCCGAGACACATTAGCCAAGACACATTAGCCAAGACACCTTAGCCAAGACACATTAGCCAAGACACCTTAGCCAAGACACATTAGCCAAGACACCTTAGCCAACACACCATAGCCAAGACACCTTAGCCAAGACACATTAGCCAAGACACATCAGCCAAGACACATTAGCCAAGACACATTAGCCAAGACACATTAGCCAAGACACCTTAGCCAAGACACCTTAGCCAAGACACATTAGCCAAGACACCTAAGCCAAGACACATTAGCCAAGACACCTTAGCCAAGACACCTTAGCCAAGACACCTTAGCCAAGACACATTAGCCAAGACACCTTAGCCAAGACACATTAGCCAAGACATCTTAGCCAAGACACATTAGCCAAGACACATTAGCCAAGACACATTAGCCAAGACACATTAGCCAAGACACCTTAGCCAAGACACCTTAGCCAAGACACATTAACCAAGACACATTAGCCAAGACACATTGGCCAAGACACATTAGCCAAGACACATTAGCCAAGACACATTAGCCAAGACACTTTAGCCAAGACACCTTAGCCAAGACACCTTAGCCAAGACACATTAGCCAAGACTCCTTAGCCAAGACATCTTAGCCAAGACACATTAGCCAAGACACCTTAGCCAAGACACATTAGCCAAGACACCTTAGCCAAGACACCTTAGCCAAGACACATTAACCAAGACACATTAGCCAAGACACATTGGCCGACACATTAGCCAAGACACATTAGCGAAGACACATTAGCCAAGACACCTTAGCCAAGACACCTTAGCCAAGACACCTTAGCCAAGACACATTAGCCAAGACTCCTTAGCCAAGACACCTTAGCCAAGACACATTAACCAAGACACATTAGCCAAGACACATTGGCCGACACATTAGCCAAGACACATTAGCGAAGACACATTAGCCAAGACACCTTAGCCAAGACACCTTAGCCAAGACACCTTAGCCAAGACACATTAGCCGAGACACCTTAGCCAAGACATATTAGGCAAGACACCTTAGCCAAGACACATTAGCCAAGACACTTTAGCCGAGACACATTAGCCAAGACACATTAGCCAAGACACCTTAGCCAAGACACCTTAGCCAAGACACATTAGCCAAGACACATTAGCCAAGACACATTAGCCAAGACACATTAGCCAAGACACATTAGCCAAGACACATTAGCGAAGACACCTTAGCCAAGACACATTAGCCAAGACACATTAGCCAAGACACCTTAGCCAAGACACATTAGCTAAGACACATTAGCCAAGACACCTTAGCCAAGACACATTAGCCAAGACACATTAGCCAAGACACCTTAGCCAAGACACATTAGCGAAGACACATTAGCCAAGACACATTGGCCGACACATTAGCCAAGACACATTAGCGAAGACACATTAGCCAAGACACCTTAGCCAAGACACCTTAGCCAAGACACCTTAGCCAAGACACATTAGCCAAGACACATTAGCCAAGACACATTAGCCAAGACACCTTAGCCAAGACACCTTAGCCAAGACACATTAGCCAAGACACATTAGCCAAGACACCTTAGCCAAGACACATTAGCCAAGACACATTAGCCAAGACACCTTAGCCAAGACACCTTAGCCAAGACACATTAGCCAAGACACATTAACCAAGACACATTAGCCAAGACACATTGGCCGACACATTAGCCAAGACACATTAGCGAAGACACATTAGCCAAGACACCTTAGCCAAGACACCTTAGCCAAGACACCTTAGCCAAGACACATTAGCCAAGACTCCTTAGCCAAGACATCTTAGCCAAGACACCTTAGCCAAGACACATTAGAAAATACACTTTAGCCGAGACACATTACCCAAGACACATTAGCCAAGACACATTAGCGAAGACAGCTTAGCCAAGACACATAAGCCAAGACACATTAGCCAAGACACCTTAGCCAAGACACATTAGCCAAGACACCTTAGCCAAGACACCTTAGCCAAGACACATTAGCCAAGACACATTAACCAAGACACATCAGCCAAGACACATTGGCCAAGACACATTAGCCAAGACACATTAGCCAAGACACTTTAGCCAAGACACCTTAGCCAAGACACCTTAGCCAAGACACATTAGCCAAGACTCCTTAGCCAAGACATCTTAGCCAAGACACATTAGCCAAGACACCTTAGCCAAGACACATTAGCCAAGACACCTTAGCCAAGACACCTTAGCCAAGACACATTAACCAAGACACATTAGCCAAGACACATTGGCCGACACATTAGCCAAGACACATTAGCGAAGACACATTAGCCAAGACACCTTAGCCAAGACACCTTAGCCAAGACACCTTAGCCAAGACACATTAGCCAAGACACCTTAGCCAAGACACCTTAGCCAAGACACCTTAGCCAAGACACATTAGCCAAGACTCCTTAGGCAAGACATCTTAGCCAAGACACCTTAGCCAAGACACATTAGCCAAGACACTTTAGCCGAGACACATTAGCCAAGACACATTAGCCAAGACACATTAGCGAAGACACCTTAGCCAAGACACATTAGCCAAGACACATTAGCCAAGACACCTTAGCCAAGACACATTAGCCAAGACACATTAGCCAAGACACATTAGCGAAGACACCTTAGCCAAGACACATTAGCCAAGACACATTAGCCAAGACACCTTAGCCAAGACACATTAGCTAAGACACATTAGCCAAGACACCTTAGCCGAGACACATTAGCCAAGACACATTAGCCAAGACACCTTAGCCAAGACACATTAGCCAAGACACATTAGCCAAGACACATTAGCCAAGACACCTTAGCCAAGACACCTTAGCCAAGACACATTAGCCAAGACACCTTAGCCAAGACACATTAGCCAAGACACATTAGCCAAGACATATTAGCCAAGACACCTTAGCCAAGACACCTTAGCCAAGTTACATTAGCCAAGACACCTTAGCCAAGACACATTAGCCAAGACACCTTAGCCAAGACACATTAGCGAAGACACCTTAGCCAAGACACATTAGCCAAGACACCTTAGCCAAGACACATTAGCCAAGACACGTAAGCCAAGACACCTTAGCCAAGTTACATTAGCCAAGACACCTTAGCCAAGACACATTAGCCAAGACACATTAGCCAAGACACCTTAGCCAAGACACCTTAGCCAAGACACATTAGCCAAGACACATTAACCAAGACACATTAGCCAAGACACATTGGCCGACACATTAGCCAAGACACATTAGCGAAGACACATTAGCCAAAAAACCTTAGCCAAGACACCTTAGCCAAGACACCTTAGCCAAGACACATTAGCCAAGACTCCTTAGCCAAGACATCTTAGTCAAGACACATTAGCCAAGACACATTAGCCAAGACACCTTAGCCGAGACACATTAGCCAAGACACATTAGCCAAGACACATTAACGAAGACACCTTAGCCAAGACACATTAGCCAAGACACATTAGCCAAGACACATTAGCCAAGACACCTTAGCCAAGACAACTTAGCCAAGACACATTAGCCAAGACACATTAGCCAAGACACATTAGCCAAGACACCTTAGCCATGACACCTTAGCCAAGACACCTTAGCCAAGACACATTAGCCAAGACACATTAGCCAAGACACCTTAGCCAAGACACCTTAGCCAAGACACATTAGCCAAGACTCCTTAGCCAAGACACCTTAGCCAAGACACATTAGCCAAGACACATTAGCCAAGACACCTTAGCCAAGACACCTTAGCCAAGACACATTAGCCAAGACACCTTAGCCAAGACACATTAGCCAAGACACATTAGCCAAGACACCTTAGCCAAGACACCTTAGCCAAGACACATTAGCCAAGACACCTAAGCCATGACACCTTAGCCAAGACACATTAGCCAAGACACATTAGCCAAGACACATTAGCCAAGACACCTTAGCCAAGACACCTTAGCCAAGACACCTTAGCCAAGACACCTTAGCCAAGACACCTTAGCCAAGACACCTTAGCCAAGACACCTTAGCCAAGACACATTAGCCAAGACACATTAGCCAAGACACATTGGCCGACACATTAGCCAAGACACATTAGCGAAGACACATTAGCCAAGACACCTTAGCCAAGACACCTTAGCCAAGACACCTTAGCCAAGACACATTAGCCAAGACTCCTTAGCCAAGACATCTTAGCCAAGACACCTTAGCCAAGACACATTAGCCAATACACTTTAGCCTAGACACATTAGCCAAGACACATTAGCCCAGACACCTTAGCCAAGACACCTTAGCCAAGACACCTTAGCCAAGACACATTAGCCAAGACACCTTAGCCAAGACACATTACCCAAGACACCTTAGCCAAGACACCTTAGCCAAGACACCTTAGCCAAGACACATTAGCCAAGACACATTAGCCAAGACACATTAGCCAAGACACCTTAGCCAAGACACCTTAGCCAAGACACCTTAGCCAAGACACATTAGCCAAGACACCTTAGCCAAGACACATTAGCCAAGACACATTAGCCAAGACACCTTAGCCAAGACACCTTAGCCAAGACACATTAGCCAAGACACCTTAGCCAAGACACATTAGCCAAGACACCTTAGCCAACACACCTTAGCCAAGACACCTTAGCCAAGACACATTAGCCAAGACACATTAGCCAAGACACATTAGCCAAGACACATTAGCCAAGACACATTAGCCAAGACACCTTAGCCAAGACACCTTAGCCAAGACACCTTAGCCAAGACACCTTAGCCAAGACACCTTAGCCAAGACACCTTAGCCAAGACACATTAGCCAAGACACCTTAGCCAAGACACCTTAGCCAAGACACATTAGCCAAGACACCTTAGCCATGACACCTTAGCCAAGACACCTTAGCCAAGACACATTAGCCAAGACACCTTAGCCAAGACACCTTAGCCATGACACCTTAGCCAAGACACATTAGCCAAGACACATTAGCCAAGACACATTAGCCAAGACACATTAGCCAAGACACCTTAGCCAAGACACCTTAGCCAAGACACCTTAGCCAAGACACCTTAGCCAAGACACCTTAGCCAAGACACATTAGCCAAGACACATTAGCCAAGACACCTTAGCCAAGACACCTTAGCCAAGACACATTAGCCATGACACCTTAGCCAAGACACCTTAGCCAAGACACATTAGCCAAGACACCTTAGCCAAGACACCTTAGCCAAGACACATTAACCAAGACAAATTAGCCAAGACATCTTAGCAAAGACACATTAGCCAAGACACATTAGCCAAGACACATTAGCCAAGACACCTTAGCCAAGACACCTTAGCCAAGACACCTTAGCCAAGACACATTAGCCAAGACTCCTTAGCCATGACATCTTAGCCAAGACATCTTAGCCAAGACACCTTAGCCAAGACACATTAGCCAATACACTTTAGCCTAGACACATTAGCCAAGACACATTAGCCCAGACACCTTAGCCAAGACACATTAGCCAAGACACCTTAGCCAAGACACATTAGCCAAGACACCTTAGCCAAGACACATTAGCCAAGACACCTTAGCCAAGACACCTTAGCCAAGACACCTTAGCCAAGACACATTAGCCAAGACACATTAGCCAAGACACATTAGCCAAGACACCTTAGCCAAGACACCTTAGCCAAGACACCTTAGCCAAGACACATTAGCCAAGACACCTTAGCCAAGACACATTAGCCAAGACACATTAGCCAAGACACCTTAGCCAAGACACATTAGCCAAGACACATTAGCCAAGACACCTTAGCCAAGACACATTAGCCAAGACACCTTAGCCAACACACCTTAGCCAAGACACCTTAGCCAAGACACATTAGCCAAGACACATTAGCCAAGACACATTAGCCAAGACACATTAGCCAAGACACATTAGCCAAGACACCTTAGCCAAGACACATTAGCCAAGACACCTTAGCTAAGACACATTAGCCAAGACACCTTAGCCAAGACACCTTAGCCAAGACACCTTAGCCAAGACACATTAGCCAAGACACATTAGCCAAGACACCTTAGCCAAGACACATTAGCCAAGACACATTAGCCAAGACACCTTAGCCATGACACCTTAGCCAAGACATCTTAGCCAAGACACATTAGCCAAGACACATTAGCCAAGACACATTAGCCAAGACACCTTAGCCAAGACACCTTAGCCAAGACAACTTAGCCAAGACACCTTAGCCAAGACACATTAGCCAAGACATCTTAGCCAAGACACATTAGCCAAGACACATTAGCCAAGACACCTTAGCCAAGACACCTTAGCCAAGACACCTTAGCCAAGACACATTAGCCAAGACACCTTAGCCAAGACACCTTAGCCAAGACACATTAGCCAAGACACCTTAGCCAAGACACATTAGCCAAGACACATTAGCCAAGACACCTTAGCCGTGACACCTTAGCCAAGACACCTTAGCCAAGACACCTTAGCCAAGACACCTTAGCCAAGACACCTTAGCCAAGACACATTAGCCAAGACACATTAGCCAAGACACATTAGCCAAGACAACTTAGCCAAGACACATTAGCCAAGACACATTAGCCAAGACATCTTAGCCAAGACACATTAGCCAAGACACATTAGCCAAGACACCTTAGCCAAGACACCTTAGCCAAGACACCTTAGCCAAGACACATTAGCCAAGACACCTTAGCCAAGACACCTTAGCCAAGACACCTTAGCCAAGACACATTAGCCAAGATACATTAGCCAAGACACATTAGCCAAGACACATTAGCCAAGACACCTTAGCCAAGACACCTTAGCCAAGACACCTTAGCCAAGACACCTTAGCCAAGACACCTTAGCCAAGACACATTAGCCAAGACACCTTAGCCAAGACACATTAGCCAAGACACATTAGCCAAGACACCTTAGCCAAGACACCTTAGCCAAGACACCTTAGCCAAGACACATTAGCCAAGACACCTTAGTCATGACACCTTAGCCAAGACACCTTAGCCAAGACACATTAGCCAAGACACCTTAGCCAAGACACCTTAGCCAAGACACATTAACCAAGACACATTAGCCAAAACACATTGGCCGACACATTAGCCAAGACACATTAGCGAAGACACATTAGCCAAGACACCTTAGCCAAGACACCTTAGCCAAGACACATTAGCCAAGACACCTTAGCCAAGACTCCTTAGCCAAGACATCTTAGCCAAGACATCTTAGCCAAGACACCTTAGCCAAGACACATTAGCCAATACACTTTAGCCTAGACACATTAGCCAAGACACATTAGCCCAGACACCTTAGCCAAGACACCTTAGCCAAGACACCTTAGCCAAGACACATTAGCCAAGACACCTTAGCCAAGACACATTACCCAAGACACCTTAGCCAAGACACCTTAGCCAAGACACCTTAGCCAAGACACCTTAGCCAAGACACATTAGCCAAGACACATTAGCCAAGACACCTTAGCCAAGACACCTTAGCCAAGACACCTTAGCCAAGACACATTAGCCAAGACACCTTAGCCAAGACACATTAGCCAAGACACATTAGCCAAGACACATTAGCCAAGACACCTTAGCCAAGACACATTAGCCAAGACACCTTAGCCAAGACACATTAGCCAAGACACCTTAGCCAAGACACCTTAGTCAAGACACCTTAGCCAAGACACATTAGCCAAGACACATTAGCCAAGACACATTAGCCAAGACACATTAGCCAAGACACCTTAGCCAAGACACATTAGCCAAGACACCTTAGCCAAGACACATTAGCCAAGACACCTTAGCCAAGACACCTTAGCCAAGACACCTTAGCCAAGACACATTAGCCAAGACACCTTAGCCAAGACACATTAGCCAAGACACCTTAGCCAAGACACATTAGCCAAGACACCTTAGCCATGACACCTTAGCCAAGACATCTTAGCCAAGACACATTAGCCAAGACACATTAGCCAAGACACATTAGCCAAGACACCTTAGCCAAGACAACTTAGCCAAGACACCTTAGCCAAGACACATTAGCCAAGACATCTTAGCCAAGACACATTAGCCAAGACACATTAGCCAAGACACATTAGCCAAGACACCTTAGCCAAGACACCTTAGCCAAGACACCTTAGCCAAGACACATTAGCCAAGACACCTTAGCCAAGACACCTTAGCCAAGACACATTAGCCAAGACACCTTAGCCAAGACACATTAGCCAAGACACATTAGCCAAGACACCTTAGCCAAGACACCTTAGCCAAGACATCTTAGCCAAGACACATTAGCCAAGACACATTAGCCAAGACACATTAGCCAAGACACCTTAGCCAAGACACCTTAGCCAAGACACCTTAGCCAAGACACATTAGCCAAGACACCTTAGCCAAGACACCTTAGCCAAGACACATTAGCCAAGACACCTTAGCCAAGACACCTTAGCCGTGACACCTTAGCCAAGACACCTTAGCCAAGACACCTTAGCCAAGACACATTAGCCAAGACACCTTAGCCAAGACACATTAGCCAAGACACCTTAGCCAAGACACATTAGCCAAGACACATTAGCCAAGACACCTTAGCCAAGACACATTAGCCAAGACACATTAGCCAAGACACATTAGCCAAGACACCTTAGCCAAGACACCTTAGCCAAGACACATTAGCCAAGACACCTTAGCCAAGACACCTTAGCCAAGACACATTAGCCAAGACACATTAGCCAAGACACCTTAGCCAAGACACCTTAGCCAAGACACCTTAGCCAAGACACATTAGCCAAGACACCTTAGCCAAGACACATTAGCCAAGACACATTAGCCAAGACACATTAGCCAAGACACATTAGCCAAGACACCTTAGCCATGACACCTTAGCCAAGACATCTTAGCCAAGACACATTAGCCAAGACACATTAGCCAAGACACATTAGCCAAGACACCTTAGCCAAGACACCTTAGCCAAGACACCTTAGCCAAGACACATTATCCAAGACACATTAGCCAAGACACCTTAGCCAAGACACATTAGCCAAGACACCTTAGCCAAGACATCTTAGCCAAGACACATTAGCCAAGACACATTAGCCAAGACACCTTAGCCAAGACACCTTAGCCAAGACACCTTAGCAAAGACACATTAGCCAAGACACCTTAGCCAAGACACATTAGCGAAGACACCTTAGCCAAGACACATTAGCCAAGACACATTAGCCAAGACACCTTAGCCAAGACACATTAGCTAAGACACATTAGCCAAGACACCTTAGCCAAGACACATTAGCCAAGACAAATTAGCCAAGACACCTTAGCCAAGACACATTAGCGAAGACACATTAGCCAAGACACCTTAGCCAAGACACCTTAGCCAAGACACATTAGCCAAGACACCTTAGCCAAGAGATCTTAGCCAAGACACATTAGCCAAGACACATTAGCCAAGACACATTAGCCAAGACACCTTAGCCAAGACACCTTAGCCAAGACACCTTAGCCAAGACACATTAGCCAAGACACCTTAGCCAAGACACCTTAGCCAAGACACATTAGCCAAGACACCTTAGCCAAGACACATTATCCAAGACACATTAGCCAAGACACCTTAGCCAAGACACATTAGCCAAGACACCTTAGCCAAGACACATTAGCCAAGACACCTTAGCCAAGACACATTAGCCAATACACTTTAGCCTAGACACATTAGCCAAGACACATTAGCCCAGACACCTTAGCCAAGACACCTTAGCCAAGACACCTTAGCCAAGACACATTAGCCAAGACACCTTAGCCAAGACACATTACCCAAGACACCTTAGCCAAGACACCTTAGCCAAGACACATAAGCCAAGACACATTAGCCAAGACACATTAGCCAAGACACCTTAGCCAAGACACCTTAGCCAAGACACCTTAGCCAAGGCACATTAGCCAAGACACCTTAGCCAAGACACATTAGCCCAGACACATTAGCCAAGACACCTTAGCCAAGACAACTTAGCCAAGACACATTAGCCAAGACACCTTAGCCAAGACACATTAGCCAAGACACCTTAGCCAACACACCTTAGCCAAGACACCTTAGCCAAGACACATTAGCCAAGACACATTAGCCAAGACACCTTAGCCAAGACACATTAGCCAAGACACCTTAGCCAAGACACATTAGCCAAGACACCTTAGCCAAGACACCTTAGCCAAGACACCTTAGCCAAGACACATTAGCCAAGACACATTAGCCAAGACACATTAGCCAAGACACCTTAGCCAAGACACATTAGCCAAGACACATTAGCCAAGACACATTAGCCAAGACACCTTAGCCATGACACATTAGCCAAGACACATTAGCCAAGACACATTAGCCAAGACACCTTAGCCAAGACACCTTAGCCAAGACACCTTAGCCAAGACACATTAGCCAAGACACCTTAGCCAAGACACCTTAGCCAAGACACATTAGCCAAGACACCTTAGCCAAGACACATTAGCCAAGACACATTAGCCAAGACACCTTAGCCATGACACCTTAGCCAAGACATCTTAGCCAAGACACATTAGCCAAGACACATTAGCCAAGACACATTAGCCAAGACACCTTAGCCAAGACACCTTAGCCAAGACACATTAGCCAAGACACCTTAGCCAAGACACCTTAGCCAAGACACATTAGCCAAGACACCTTAGCCAAGACACGTTAGCCAAGACACATTAGCCAAGACACCTTAGCCAAGACACCTTAGCCAAGACACCTTAGCCAAGACACCTTAGCCAAGACACATTAGCTAAGACACCTTAGCCAACACACCTTAGCCAAGACACCTTAGCCAAGACACATTAGCCAAGACACATTAGCCAAGACACATTAGCCAAGACACATTAGCCAAGACACCTTAGCCAAGACACCTTAGCCAAGACACATTAGCCAAGACACCTTAGCCAAGACACATTAGCCAAGACACATTAGTCACGACACATTAGCCAAGACACCTTAGCCAAGACACCTTAGCCAAGACACCTTAGCCAAGACACATTAGCCAAGACACCTTAGCCAAGACACATTAGCCAAGACACATTAGCCAAGACACATTAGCCAAGACACCTTAGCCATGACACCTTAGCCAAGACATCTTAGCCAAGACACATTAGCCAAGACACATTAGCCAAGACACATTAGCCAAGACACCTTAGCCAAGACACCTTAGCCAAGACACCTTAGCCAAGACACATTAGCAAAGACACCTTAGCCAAGACACCTTAGCCAAGACACATTAGCCAAGACACCTTAGCCAAGACATCTTAGCAAAGACACATTAGCCAAGACACATTAGCCAAGACACATTAGCCAAGACACATTAGCCAAGACACCTTAGCCAAGACACCTTAGCCAAGGCACATTAGCCAAGACACCTTAGCCAAGACACCTTAGCCAAGACACATTAGCCAAGACACCTTAGCCAAGACACATTAGCCAAGACACATTAGCCAAGACACCTTAGCCAAGACACATTAGCCAAGACACCTTAGCCAAGACACAGTAGCCAAGACACCTTAGCCAACACACCTTAGCCAAGACACCTTAGCCAAGACACATTAGCCAAGACACCTTAGCCAAGACACATTAGCCAAGACACATTAGCCAAGACACATTAGCCAAGACACCTTGGCCAAGACACCTTAGCCAAGACACATTAGCCAAGACACCTTAGCCAAGACACATTAGCCAAGACACCTTAGCCAAGACACCTTAGCCAAGACACATTAGCCAAGACACATTAGCCAAGACACATTAGCCAAGACACATTAGCCAAGACACCTTAGCCAAGACACATTAGCCAAGACACATTAGCCAAGACACATTAGCCAAGACACATTAGCCAAGACACATTAGCCAAGACACCTTAGCCAAGACACCTTAGCCAAGACACATTAGCCAAGACACCTTAGCCAAGACACCTTAGCCAAGACACATTAGCCAAGCCACCTTAGCCAAGACACATTAGCCAAGACACATTAGCCAAGACACCTTAGCCAAGACACCTTAGCCAAGACACCTTAGCCAAGACACCTTAGCCAAGACACATTAGACAAGACACATTAGCCAAGACACATTAGCCAAGACACCTTAGCCAAGACACCTTAGCCAAGACACCTTAGCCAAGACACATTAGCCAAGACACATTAGCAAAGACACATTAGCCAAGACACCTTAGCCAAGACACATTAGCGAAGACACCTTAGCCAAGACACATTAGCCAAGACACATTAGCCAAGACACCTTAGCCAAGACACATTAGCTAAGACACATTAGCCAAGACACCTTAGCCAAGACACATTAGCCAAGACACATTAGCCAAGACACCTTAGCCAAGACACATTAGCGAAGACACATTAGCCAAGACACATTAGCCAAGACACCTTAGCCAAGACACCTTAGCCAAGACACATTAGCCAAGACACCTTAGCCAAGACACATTAGCCAAGACACATTAGCCAAGACACATTAGCCAAGACATCTTAGCCAAGACACCTTAGCCAAGTTACATTAGCCAAGACACCTTAGCCAAGACACATTAGCCAAGACACCTTAGCCAAGACGCATTAGCCAAGACACCTTAGCCAAGACACATTAGCCAAGACACCTTAGCCAAGACACATTAGCCAAGACACCTTAGCCAAGACACCTTAGCCAAGACACCTTAGCCAAGACACATTAGCCAAGACACATTAGCCAAGACACATTAGCGAAGACACATTAGCCAAGACACCTTAGCCAAGACACCTTAGCCAAGACACCTTAGCCAAGACACATTAGCCAAGACACCTTAGCCAAGACACATTAGCCAAGACACCTTAGCCAAGACACCTTAGCCAAGACACCTTAGCCAAGACACATTACCCAAGACACCTTAGCCAAGACACCTTAGCCAAGACACATTAGCCAAGACACATTAGCCAAGACACATTAGCCAAGACACCTTAGCCAAGACACCTTAGCCAAGACACATTAGCCAAGACACATTAGCCAAGACACATTAGCCAAGACACCTTAGCCAAGACACATTAGCCAAGACACATTAGCCAAGACACATTAGCCAAGACACATTAGCCATGACACCTTAGCCAAGACATCTTAGCCAAGACACATTAGCCAAGACACATTAGCCAAGACACATTAGCCAAGACACCTTAGCCAAGACACCTTAGCCAAGACACCTTAGCCAAGACACCTTAGCCAACACACCTTAGCCAAGACACCTTAGCCAAGACACATTAGCCAAGACACATTAGCCAAGACACATTAGCCAAGACACATTAGCCAAGACACATTAGCCAAGACACCTTAGCCAAGACACCTTAGCCAAGACACATTAGCCAAGACACCTTAGCCAAGACACATTAGCCAAGACACCTTAGCCAAGACACCTTAGCCAAGACATCTTAGCCAAGACACATTAGCCAAGACACATTAGCCAAGACACCTTAGCCAAGACACCTTAGCCAAGACATCTTAGCCAAGACACATTAGCCAAGACACATAAGCCAAGACACCTTAGCCAAGACAACTTAGCCAAGACACATTAGCCAAGACACATTAGCCAAGACACCTTAGCCAAGACACCTTAGCCAAGACACATTAGCCAAGACACCTTAGCCAAGACACATTAGCCAAGACACATTAGCCAAGACACCTTAGCCAAGACACCTTAGCCAAGACACATTAGCCAAGACACATTAGCCAAGACACATTAGCCAAGACACATTAGCCAAGACACATTAGCCAAGACACCTTAGCCAAGACACCTTAGCCAAGACACATTAGCCAAGACACATTAGCCAAGACACCTTAGCCAAGACACCTTAGCCAAGACACATTAGCCAAGACACCTTAGCCAAGACACCTTAGCCAAGACATCTTAGCCAAGACACATTAGCCAAGACACATAAGCCAAGACACCTTAGCCAAGACACCTTAGCCAAGACACATTAGCCAAGACACATTAGCCAAGACACCTTAGCCAAGACACCTTAGCCAAGACACATTAGCCAAGACACCTTAGCCAAGACACATTAGCCAAGACACCTTAGCCAACACACCTTAGCCAAGACACCTTAGCCAAGACACATTAGCCAAGACACATTAGCCAAGACACATTAGCCAAGACACATTAGCCAAGACACCTTAGCCAAGAAACCTTAGCCAAGACATCTTAGCCAAGACACATTAGCGAAGCCACCTTAGCCAAGACACATTAGCCAAGACACATTAGCCAAGACACCTTAGCCAAGACACATTAGCCAAGACACATTAGCCAAGACACCTTAGCCAAGACACATTAGCCAAGACACATTAGCCAAGACACCTTAGCCAAGACACCTTAGCCAAGACACATTAGCCAAGACACATTAGCCAAGACACCTTAGCCAAGACACCTTAGCCAAGACACCTTAGCCAAGCCACCTTACCCAAGACACATTAGCCAAGACACATTAGCCAAGACACCTTAGCCAAGACACCTTAGCCAAGACACCTTAGCCAAGACACCTTAGCCAAGACACATTAGCCAAGACACATTAGCCAAGACACATTAGCCAAGACACCTTAGCCAAGACACCTTAGCCAAGACACCTTAGCCAAGACACCTTAGCCAAGACACATTAGCCAAGACACATTAGCAAAGACACATTAGCTAAGACACCTTAGCCAAGACACATTAGCGAAGACACCTTAGCCAAGACACATTAGCCAAGACACATTAGCCAAGACACATTAGCCAAGACACATTAGCTAAGACACATTAGCCAAGACACCTTAGCCAAGACACATTAGCCAAGACACATTAGCCAAGACACCTTAGCCAAGACACATTAGCGAAGACACATTAGCCAAGACACATTAGCCAACACACCTTAGCCAAGACACCTTAGCCAAGACACATTAGCCAAGACACCTTAGCCAAGACACATTAGCCAAGACACATTAGCCAAGACACATTAGCCAAGACACCTTAGCCAAGACACCTTAGCCAAGTTACATTAGCCAAGACACCTAAGCCAAGACACATTAGCCAAGACACCTTAGCCAAGACACATTAGCCAAGACACCTTAGCCAAGACACATTAGCCAAGACACCTTAGCCAAGACACCTTAGCCAAGACACCTTAGCCAAGACACATTAGCCAATACACATTAGCCAACACACCTTAGCCAAGACACATTAGCGAAGACACATTAGCCAAGACACCTTAGCCAAGACACCTTAGCCAAGACACCTTAGCCAAGACACCTTAGCCAAGACACCTTAGCCAAGACACATTAGCCAAGACACCTTAGCCAAGACACCTTAGCCAAGACACATTAGCCAAGACACATTAGCCAAGACACCTTAGCCAAGACACCTTAGCCAAGACACATTAGCCAAGACACCTTAGCCAAGACACCTTAGCCAAGACACATTAGCCAAGACACCTTAGCCAAGACACATTAGCCAAGACACATTAGCCAAGACACATTAGCCAAGACACATTAGCCAAGACACCTTAGCCAAGACACATTAGCCAAGACACATTAGCCAAGACACATTAGCCAAGACACCTTAGCCATGACACCTTAGCCAAGACATCTTAGCCAAGACACATTAGCCAAGACACATTAGCCAAGACACATTAGCCAAGACACCTTAGCCAAGACACCTTAGCCAAGACACCTTAGCCAAGACACATTAGCCAAGACACCTTAGCCAAGACACCTTAGCCAAGACACATTAGCCAAGACACCTTAGCCAAGACACATTAGCCAAGACACATTAGCCAAGACACCTTAGCCAAGACACCTTAGCCAAGACACATTAGCCAAGACACCTTAGCCAAGACACATTAGCCAAGACACCTTAGCCAACACACCTTAGCCAAGACACCTTAGCCAAGACACATTAGCCAAGACACCTTAGCCAAGACACCTTAGCCAAGACACATTAGCCAAGACACATTAGCCAAGACACCTTAGCCAAGACACATTAGCCAAGACACATTAGCCAAGACACATTAGCCAAGACACATTAGCCAAGACACCTTAGCCAAGACACATTAGCCAAGACACATTAGCCAAGACACATTAGCCAAGACACCTTAGCCATGACACCTTAGCCAAGACATCTTAGCCAAGACACATTAGCCAAGACACATTAGCCAAGACACATTAGCCAAGACACCTTAGCCAAGACACCTTAGCCAAGACACCTTAGCCAAGACACATTAGCCAAGACACCTTAGCCAAGACACCTTAGCCAAGACACATTAGCCAAGACACCTTAGCCAAGACACATTAGCCAAGACACATTAGCCAAGACACCTTAGCCAAGACACCTTAGCCAAGACACATTAGCCAAGACACCTTAGCCAAGACACATTAGCCAAGACACCTTAGCCAAGACACCTTAGCCAAGACACCTTAGCCAAGACACCTTAGCCAAGACACATTAGCCAAGACACATTAGCCAAGACACATTAGCCAAGACACCTTAGCCAAGACACCTTAGCCAAGACACCTTAGCCAAGACACATTAGCCAAGACACATTAGCAAAGACACATTAGCTAAGACACCTTAGCCAAGACACATTAGCGAAGACACCTTAGCCAAGACACATTAGCCAAGACACATTAGCCAAGACACATTAGCCAAGACACATTAGCTAAGACACATTAGCCAAGACACCTTAGCCAAGACACATTAGCCAAGACACATTAGCCAAGACACCTTAGCCAAGACACATTAGCGAAGACACATTAGCCAAGACACATTAGCCAACACACCTTAGCCAAGACACCTTAGCCAAGACACATTAGCCAAGACACCTTAGCCAAGACACATTAGCCAAGACACCTTAGCCAAGACACCTTAGCCAAGACACATTAGCCAAGACACATTAGCCAAGACACATTAGCCAAGACACCTTAGCCAAGACACCTTAGCCAAGACACCTTAGCCAAGACACATTAGCCAAGACACATTAGCAAAGACACATTAGCTAAGACACCTTAGCCAAGACACATTAGCGAAGACACCTTAGCCAAGACACATTAGCCAAGACACATTAGCCAAGACACATTAGCCAAGACACATTAGCTAAGACACATTAGCCAAGACACCTTAGCCAAGACACATTAGCCAAGACACATTAGCCAAGACACCTTAGCCAAGACACATTAGCGAAGACACATTAGCCAAGACACATTAGCCAACACACCTTAGCCAAGACACCTTAGCCAAGACACATTAGCCAAGACACCTTAGCCAAGACACATTAGCCAAGACACATTAGCCAAGACACATTAGCCAAGACACCTTAGCCAAGACACCTTAGCCAAGTTACATTAGCCAAGACACCTAAGCCAAGACACATTAGCCAAGACACCTTAGCCAAGACACATTAGCCAAGACACCTTAGCCAAGACACCTTAGCCAAGACACCTTAGCCAAGACACATTAGCCAATACACATTAGCCAACACACCTTAGCCAAGACACATTAGCGAAGACACATTAGCCAAGACACCTTAGCCAAGACACCTTAGCCAAGACACCTTAGCCAAGACACCTTAGCCAAGACACCTTAGCCAAGACACATTAGCCAAGACACCTTAGCCAAGACACCTTAGCCAAGACACATTAGCCAAGACACATTAGCCAAGACACCTTAGCCAAGACACCTTAGCCAAGACACATTAGCCAAGACACCTTAGCCAAGACACCTTAGCCAAGACACATTAGCCAAGACACCTTAGCCAAGACACATTAGCCAAGACACATTAGCCAAGACACATTAGCCAAGACACATTAGCCAAGACACCTTAGCCAAGACACATTAGCCAAGACACATTAGCCAAGACACATTAGCCAAGACACCTTAGCCATGACACCTTAGCCAAGACATCTTAGCCAAGACACATTAGCCAAGACACATTAGCCAAGACACATTAGCCAAGACACCTTAGCCAAGACACCTTAGCCAAGACACCTTAGCCAAGACGCATTAGCCAAGACACCTTAGCCAAGACACCTTAGCCAAGACACATTAGCCAAGACACCTTAGCCAAGACACATTAGCCAAGACACATTAGCCAAGACACCTTAGCCAAGACACCTTAGCCAAGACACATTAGCCAAGACACCTTAGCCAAGACACATTAGCCAAGACACCTTAGCCAACACACCTTAGCCAAGACACCTTAGCCAAGACACATTAGCCAAGACACCTTAGCCAAGACACCTTAGCCAAGACACATTAGCCAAGACACATTAGCCAAGACACATTAGCCAAGACACATTAGCCAAGACACCTTAGCCAAGACACCTTAGCCAAGACACATTAGCCAAGACACATTAGCCAAGACACATTAGCCAAGACACCTTAGCCAAGACACATTAGCCAAGACACCTTAGCCAAGACACCTTAGCCAAGACACATTAGCCAAGACACATTAGCCAAGACACATTAGCCAAGACACATTAGCCAAGACACCTTAGCCATGACACCTTAGCCAAGACACCTTAGCCAAAACACATTAGCCAATACACTTTAGCCTAGACACATTAGCCAAGACACATTAGCCCAGACACCTTAGCCAAGACACCTTAGCCAAGACACCTTAGCCAAGACACATTAGCGAAGACACCTTAGCCAAGACACGTTAGCCAAGACACATTAGCCAAGACACCTTAGCCAAGACACTTTAGCCAAGACACCTTAGCCAAGACACCTTAGCCAAGACACATTAGCCAAGACACCTTAGCCAAGACACCTTAGCCAAGACACATTAGCCAAGACACATTAGCCAAGACACATTAGCCAAGACACATTAGCCAAGACTCCTTAGCCAAGACATCTTAGCCAAGACACCTTAGCCAAGACACATTAGCCAATACACTTTAGCCTAGACACATTAGCCAAGACACATTAGCCCAGACACCTTAGCCAAGACACCTTAGCCAAGACACCTTAGCCAAGACACATTAGCCAAGACACCTTAGCCAAGACACATTACCCAAGACACCTTAGCCAAGACACATTAGCCAAGACACCTTAGCCAAGACACATTAGCCAAGACACATTAGCCAAGACACCTTAGCCAAGACACATTAGCCAAGACACCTTAGCCAAGACACCTTAGCCAAGACACATTAGCCAAGACACCTTAGCCAAGACACATTAGCCAGGACACATTAGCCAAGACACCTTAGCCAAGACACCTTAGCCAAGACACATTAGCCAAGACACCTTAGCCAAGACACATTAGCCAAGACACCTTAGCCAACACACCTTAGCCAAGACACCTTAGCCAAGACACATTAGCCAAGACACATTAGCCAAGACACATTAGCCAAGACACATTAGCCAAGACACATTAGCCAAGACACATTAGCCAAGACACCTTAGCCAAGACACCTTAGCCAAGACACATTAGCCAAGACACCTTAGCCAAGACACCTTAGCCAAGACACCTTAGCCAAGACACCTTAGCCAAGACACATTAGCCAAGACACATTAGCCAAGACACATTAGCCAAGACACCTTAGCCAAGACACATTAGCCAAGACACATTAGCCAAGACACATTAGCCAAGACACCTTAGCCATGACACCTTAGCCAAGACACATTAGCCAAGACAAATTAGCCAAGACACCTTAGCCAAGACACATTAGCCAAGACACATTAGCCAAGACACCTTAGCCAAGACACCTTAGCCAAGACACATTAGCCAAGACACCTTAGCCAACACACCTTAGCCAAGACACCTTAGCCAAGACACATTAGCCAAGACACATTAGCCAAGACACATTACCCAAGACACATTAGCCAAGACACATTAGCCAAGACACCTTAGCCAAGACACATTAGCCAAGACACCTTAGCCAAGACACATTAGCCAAGACACATTAGCCAAGACACATTAGCCAAGACACCTTAGCCAAGACACCTTAGCCAAGTTACATTAGCCAAGACACCTAAGCCAAGACACATTAGCCAAGACACCTTAGCCAAGACACATTAGCCAAGACACCTTAGCCAAGACACATTAGCCAAGACACCTTAGCCAAGACACATTAGCCAAGACACCTTAGCCAAGACACCTTAGCCAAGACACCTTAGCCAAGACACATTAGCCAAGACACATTAGCAAAGACACATTAGCTAAGACACCTTAGCCAAGACACATTAGCGAAGACACCTTAGCCAAGACATCTTAGCCAAGACACATTAGCCAAGACACCTTAGCCAAGACACATTAGCCAAGACACATTAGCCAAGACACCTTAGCCAAGACACATTAGCCAAGACACATTAGCCAAGACACCTTAGCCAAGACACATTAGCGAAGACACATTAGCCAAGACACATTAGCCAAGACACCTTAGCCAAGACACCTTAGCCAAGACACATTAGCCAAGACACCTTAGCCAAGACACATTAGCCAAGACACATTAGCCAAGACACATTAGCCAAGACACCTTAGCCAAGACACCTTAGCCAAGTTACATTAGCCAAGACACCTAAGCCAAGACACATTAGCCAAGACACATTAGCCAAGACACATTAGCCAAGACACCTTAGCCAAGACACATTAGCCAAGACACCTTAGCCAAGACACATTAGCCAAGACACCTTAGCCAAGACACCTTAGCCAAGACACCTTAGCCAAGACACATTAGCCAATACACATTAGCCAAGACACCTTAGCCAAGACACATTAGCGAAGACACATTAGCCAAGACACCTTAGCCAAGACACCTTAGCCAAGACACCTTAGCCAAGACACCTTAGCCAAGACACCTTAGCCAAGACACATTATCCAAGACACCTTAGCCAAGACACCTTAGCCAAGACACATTAGCCAAGACACATTAGCCAAGACACATTAGCCAAGACACCTTAGCCAAGACACATTAGCCAAGACACATTAGCCAAGACACATTAGCCAAGACACCTTAGCCATGACACCTTAGCCAAGACATCTTAGCCAAGACACATTAGCCAAGACACCTTAGCCAAGACACATTAGCCAAGACACATTAGCCAAGACACCTTAGCCAAGACACCTTAGCCAAGACACATTAGCCAAGACACCTTAGCCAAGACACCTTAGCCAAGACACATTAGCCAAGACACCTTAGCCAAGACACATTAGCCAAGACACATTAGCCAAGACACCTTAGCCAAGACACCTTAGCCAAGACACATTAGCCAAGACACCTTAGCCAAGACACATTAGCCAAGACACCTTAGCCAACACACCTTAGCCAAGACACCTTAGCCAAGACACATTAGCCAAGACACATTAGCCAAGACACATTAGCCAAGACACATTAGCCAAGACACATTAGCCAAGACACCTTAGCCAAGACACCTTAGCCAAGACACATTAGCCAAGACACCTTAGCCAAGACACATTAGCCAAGACACCTTAGCCAAGACACCTTAGCCAAGACACATTAGCCAAGACACATTAGCCAAGACACATTAGCCAAGACACCTTAGCCATGACACCTTAGCCAAGACATCTTAGCCAAGACACATTAGCCAAGACACATTAGCCAAGACACATTAGCCAAGACACCTTAGCCAAGACACCTTAGCCAAGACACCTTAGCCAAGACACATTAGCCAAGACACCTTAGCCAAGACACCTTAGCCAAGACACATTAGCCAAGACACCTTAGCCAAGACACATTAGCCAAGACACATTAGCCAAGACACCTTAGCCAAGACACATTAGCCAAGACACATTAGCAAAGACACCTTAGCCAAGACACCTTAGCCAAGACACATTACCCAAGACACCTTAGCCAAGACACCTTAGCCAAGACACATTAGCCAAGACACATTAGCCAAGACACATTAGCCAAGACACATTAGCCAAGACACATTAGCCAAGACACCTTAGCCAAGACACCTTAGCCAAGACACATTAGCCAAGACACCTTAGCCAAGACACATTAGCCAAGACACCTTAGCCAAGACACCTTAGCCAAGACATCTTAGCCAAGACACATTAGCCAAGACACATAAGCCAAGACACCTTAGAAAAGACACCTTAGCCAAGACACATTAGCCAAGACACATTAGCCAAGACACATTAGCCAAGACACCTTAGCCAAGACACCTTAGCCAAGACACATAAGCCAAGACACCTTAGCCAAGACACATTAGCCAAGACACCTTAGCCAACACACCTTAGCCAAGACACCTTAGCCAAGACACATTAGCCAAGACACATTAGCCAAGACACATTAGCCAAGACACATTAGCCAAGACACATAAGCCAAGACACCTTAGCCAAGACACCTTAGCCAAGACACATTAGCCAAGACACCTTAGCCAAGACACGTTAGCCAAGACACATTAGCCAAGACACCTTAGCCAAGACTAATTAGCCAAGACACCTTAGCCAAGACACCTTAGCCAAGACACATTAGCCAAGACACATTAGCCAAGACACCTTAGCCAAGACACCTTAGCCAAGACACATTAGCCAAGACACCTTAGCCAAGACACATTAGCCAAGACACATTAGCCAAGACACATTAGCCAAGACACCTTAGCCATGACACCTTAGCCAAGACACCTTAGCCAAGACACATTAGTCAATACACTTTAGCCTAGACACATTAGCCAAGACACATTAGCCCAGACACCTTAGCCAAGACACCTTAGCCAAGACACCTTAGCCAAGACACATTAGCGAAGACACCTTAGCCAAGACACGTTAGCCAAGACACATTAGCCAAGACACCTTAGCCAAGACACTTTAGCCAAGACACCTTAGCCAAGACACCTTAGCCAAGACACATTAGCCAAGACACCTTAGCCAAGACACCTTAGCCAAGACACATTAGCCAAGACACATTAGCCAAGACACATTAGCCAAGACACATTAGCCAAGACTCCTTAGCCAAGACATCTAAGCCAAGACACCTTAGCCAAGACACATTAGCCAATACACTTTAGCCTAGACACATTAGCCAAGACACATTAGCCCAGACACCTTAGCCAAGACACCTTAGCCAAGACACCTTAGCCAAGACACATTAGCCAAGACACCTTAGCCAAGACACATTACCCAAGACACATTAGCCAAGACACATTAGCCAAGACACCTTAGCCAAGACACATTAGCCAAGACACATTAGCCAAGACACATTAGCCAAGACACCTTAGCCAAGACACCTTAGCCAAGACACCTTAGCCAAGACACATTAGCCAAGACACCTTAGCCAAGACACATTAGCCAAGACACATTAGCCAAGACACCTTAGCCAAGACACCTTAGCCAAGACACATTAGCCAAGACACCTTAGCCAAGACACATTAGCCAAGACACCTTAGCCAACACACCTTAGCCAAGACACCTTAGCCAAGACACATTAGCCAAGACACATTAGCCAAGACACATTAGCCAAGACACATTAGCCAAGACACATTAGCCAAGACACCTTAGCCAAGACACCTTAGCCAAGACACCTTAGCCAAGACACATTAGCCAAGACACCTTAGCCAAGACACATTAGCCAAGACACCTTAGCCAAGACACCTTAGCCAAGACACATTAGCCAAGACACATTAGCCAAGACACATTAGCCAAGACACATTAGCCAAGACACCTTAGCCAAGACACATTAGCCAAGACACATTAGCCAAGACACATTAGCCAAGACACCTTAGCCATGACACCTTAGCCAAGACACATTAGCCAAGACAAATTAGCCAAGACACATTAGCCAAGACACATTAGCCAAGACACATTAGCCAAGACACCTTAGCCAAGACACCTTAGCCAAGACACATTAGCCAAGACACCTTAGCCAACACACCTTAGCCAAGACACCTTAGCCAAGACACATTAGCCAAGACACATTAGCCAAGACACATTACCCAAGACACATTAGCCAAGACACATTAGCCAAGACACCTTAGCCAAGACACCTTAGCCAAGACACATTAGCCAAGACACCTTAGCCAAGACACCTTAGCCAAGACACATTAACCAAGACACATTAGCCAAGACACATTGGCCAAGACACATTAGCCAAGACACATTAGCCAAGACACATTAGCCAAGACGCATTAGCCAAGACACATTAGCCAAGACACATTAGTAAAGACACCTTAGCCAAGACACCTTAGCCAAGACACATTAGCCAAGACATATTAGCCAAGACACATTAGCCAAGACACCTTAGCCAAGACACCTTAGCCAAGACACCTTAGCCAAGACACATTAGCCAAGACACCTTAGCCAAGAAACATTAGCGAAGACACCTTAGCCAAGACACATTAGCCAAGACACATAAGCCAAGACACCTTAGCCAAGACACATTAGCTAAGAAACATTAGCCAAGACACCTTAGCCATGACACATTAGCCAAGACACATTAGCCAAGACATCTAAGCCAAGACACCTTAGCCAAGACACATTAGCCAAGACACATTAGCCAAGACACCTTAACCAAGACACCTTAGCCAAGACACTTTAGCCAAGACACATTAGCCAAGACACATTAGCCAAGACACATTAGCCAAAACACCTTAGCCAAGACACCTTAGCCAAGTTACATTAGCCAAGACACCTTAGCCAAGACACCTTAGCCAAGACACATTAGCCAAGACACCTTAGCCAAGACACATTAGCGAAGACACATTAGCCAACACACATTAGCCAAGACACATTAGCCAAGACACATTAGCCAAGACACATTAGCCAAGACACCTTAGCCAAGACACATTAGCGAAGACACATTAGCCAAGACACATTAGCCAAGACACATTAGCCAAGACACCTTAGCCAAGACACCTTAGCCAAGACACATTAGCCAAGACACCTTAGCCAAGACACATTAGCCAAGACACATTAGCCAAGACACATTAGCCAAGACACCTTAGCCAAGACACCTTAGCCAAGACACATTAGCCAAGACACATTAAAAGACACATTAGCCAAGACACCTTAGCCATGACACCTTAGCCAAGACATCTTAGCCAAGACACATTAGCCAAGACACCTTAGCCAAGACACATTAGCCAAGACACCTTAGCCAAGACACATTAGCCAAGACACCTTAGCCAAGACACATTAGCCAAGACACCTTAGCCAAGACACATTAGCCAAGACACCTTAGCCAAGACACATTAGCCAAGACACATTAGCCAAGACACATTAGCCAAGACACCTTAGCCAAGACACCTTAGCCAAGACACATTAGCCAAGACACCTTAGCCAAGACACCTTAGCCAAGACACCTTAGCCAAGACACATTAGCCAAAACACATTAGCCAAGACACATTAGCCAAGACACCTTAGCCAAGACACATTAGCCAAGACACATTAGCCAAGACACATTAGCCAAGACACCTTAGCCAAGACACCTTAGCCAAGACATCTTAGCCAAGACACATTAGCCAAGACACATTAGCCAAGACACATTAGCCAAGACACCTTAGCCAAGACACCTTAGCCAAGACACCTTAGCCAAGACACATTAGCCAAGACACCTTAGCCAAGACACCTTAGCCAAGACACATTAGCCAAGACACCTTAGCCAAGACACATTAGCCAAGACACATTAGCCAAGACACCTTAGCCAAGACACCTTAGCCAAGACACATTAGCCAAGACACCTTAGCCAAGACACATTAGCCAAGACACCTTAGCCAACACACCTTAGCCAAGACACCTTAGCCAAGACACATTAGCCAAGACACCTTAGTCAAGACACATTAGCCAAGACACATTAGCCAAGACACATTAGCCAAGACACCTTAGCCAAGACACCTTAGCCAAGACACATTAGCCAAGACACCTTAGCCAAGACACATTAGCCAAGACACCTTAGCCAAGACACCTTAGCCAAGACACCTTAGCCAAGACACATTAGCCAAGACACCTTAGCCATGACACCTTAGCCAAGATATCTTAGCCAAGACACATTAGCCAAGACACATTAGCCAAGACACATTAGCCAAGACACATTAGCCAAGACACCTTAGCCAAGACACCTTAGCCAAGACACATTAACCAAGACACATTAGCCAAGACACATTGGCCAAGACACATTAGCCAAGACACATTAGCCAAGACACATTAGCCAAGAAACTTTAGCCAAGACACCTTAGCCAAGACACCTTAGCCAAGACACATTAGCCAAGACTCCTTAGCCAAGACATCTTAGCCAAGACACCTTAGCCAAGACACATTAGCCAATACACTTTAGCCTAGACACATTAGCCAAGACTCATTAGCCAAGACACCTTAGCCAAGACACCTTAGCCAAGACACCTTAGCCAAGACACATTAGCCAAGACACCTTAGCCAAGACACATTAGCCAAGACACCTTAGCCAAGACACCTTAGCCAAGACACCTTAGCCAAGACACCTTAGCCAAGACACATTAGCCAAGATACCTTATCCAAGACACCTTAGCCAAGACACCTTAGCCAAGACACATTAGCCAAGACACATTAGCCAAGACACCTTAGCCAAGACACATTAGCGAAGACACCTTAGCCAAGACACTTTAGCCAAGACACATTAGCCAAGACACCTTAGCCAAGACACCTTAGCCAAGACACATTAGCCAAGACGCATTAGCCAAGACACATTAGCCAAGACACATTAGTAAAGACACCTTAGCCAAGACACCTTAGCCAAGACACATTAGCCAAGACACATTAGCCAAGACACCTTAGCCAAGACACCTTAGCCAAGACACATTAGCCGAGACACCTTAGCCGAGACACCTTAGCCAAGACACATTAGCCAAGACACATTAGCCAAGACACATTAGCCAAGACACCTTAGACAAGACACATTAGCCGAGACACCTTAGCCAAGACACCTTAGCCGAGACACCTTAGCCAAGACACATTAGCCAAGACACATTAGCCAAGACACCTTAGCCAAGACACCTTAGCCAAGACACATTAGCCAAGACACATTAGCAAAGACACCTTAGCCAAGACACCTTAGCCAAGACACATTAGCCAAGACACCTTAGCCAAGACACATTAGCCAAGACACCTTAGCCAAGACACCTTAGCCAAGACACCTTAGCCAAGACACATTAGCCAAGACACATTAGCGAAGACACCTTAGCCAAGACACATTAGCCAAGACACCTTAGCCAAGACACATTAGCCAAGACACATTAGCCAAGACACATTAGCCAAGACACATTAGCCAAGACACATTAGCCAAGACACCTTAGCCAAGACACCTTAGCCAAGACACATTAGCCAAGACACCTTAGCCAAGAAACATTAGCCAAGACACCTTAGCCAAGACACATTAGCCAAGACACATAAGCCAAGACACCTTAGCCAAGACACCTTAGCCAAGACACATAAGCCAAGACACCTTAGCCAAGACACATTAGTCAAGACACATTAGCCAAGACACCTTAGCCAAGACACATTAGCCAAGACACATTAGCCAAGACACCTTAGCCAAGACACATTAGCCAAGACACCTTAGCCAAGACACATTAGCGAAGACACCTTAGCCAAGACACATTAGCCAAGACACATTAGCCAAGACACATTAGCCAAGACACATTAGCCAAGACACCTTAGCCAATACACCTTAGCCAAGACACCTTAGCCAAGACACATTAGCCAAGACACATTAGCCAAGACACATGAGCCAAGACACATTAGCCAAGACACCTTAGCCAAGACACATTAGCGAAGACACCTTAGCCAAGACACATTAGCCAAGACACATTAGCCAAGACACCTTAGCCAAGACACATTAGCCGAGACACATTAGCCAAGACACCTTAGCCAAGACACATTAGCCAAGACACCTTAGCCAAGACACCTTAGCCAAGACACCTTAGCCAAGACACATTAGCCAAGCCACCTTAGCCAAGACACATTAGCCAAGACACATTAGCCAAGACACCTTAGCCAAGACACCTTAGCCAAGACACCTTAGCCAAGACACATTAGCCAAGACACATTAGCCAAGACACATTAGCCAAGACACCTTAGCCAAGACACCTTAGCCAAGACACCTTAGCCAAGACACATTAGCCAAGACACATTAGCAAAGACACATTAGCCAAGACACCTTAGCCAAGACACATTAGCCAAGACACATAAGCCAAGACACCTTAGCCAAGACACCTTAGCCAAGACACATAAGCCAAGACACCTTAGCCAAGACACATTAGTCAAGACACATTAGCCAAGACACCTTAGCCAAGACACATTAGCCAAGACACATTAGCCAAGACACCTTAGCCAAGACACATTAGCCAAGACACCTTAGCCAAGACACATTAGCGAAGACACCTTAGCCAAGACACATTAGCCAAGACACATTAGCCAAGACACATTAGCCAAGACACATTAGCCAAGACACCTTAGCCAATACACCTTAGCCAAGACACCTTAGCCAAGACACATTAGCCAAGACACATTAGCCAAGACACATGAGCCAAGACACATTAGCCAAGACACCTTAGCCAAGACACATTAGCGAAGACACCTTAGCCAAGACACATTAGCCAAGACACATTAGCCAAGACACCTTAGCCAAGACACATTAGCCGAGACACATTAGCCAAGACACCTTAGCCAAGACACATTAGCCAAGACACCTTAGCCAAGACACCTTAGCCAAGACACCTTAGCCAAGACACATTAGCCAAGCCACCTTAGCCAAGACACATTAGCCAAGACACATTAGCCATGACACCTTAGCCAAGACACATTAGCCAAGACACATTAGCCAAGACACCTTAGCCAAGACACCTTAGCCAAGACACATTAGCCAAGACACCTTAGCCAAGAAACATTAGCCAAGACACCTTAGCCAAGACACATTAGCCAAGACACATAAGCCAAGACACCTTAGCCAAGACACCTTAGCCAAGACACATAAGCCAAGACACCTTAGCCAAGACACATTAGTCAAGACACATTAGCCAAGACACCTTAGCCAAGACACATTAGCCAAGACACATTAGCCAAGACACCTTAGCCAAGACACATTAGCCAAGACACCTTAGCCAAGACACATTAGCGAAGACACCTTAGCCAAGACACATTAGCCAAGACACATTAGCCAAGACACATTAGCCAAGACACATTAGCCAAGACACCTTAGCCAATACACCTTAGCCAAGACACCTTAGCCAAGACACATTAGCCAAGACACATTAGCCAAGACACATGAGCCAAGACACATTAGCCAAGACACCTTAGCCAAGACACATTAGCGAAGACACCTTAGCCAAGACACATTAGCCAAGACACATTAGCCAAGACACCTTAGCCAAGACACATTAGCCGAGACACATTAGCCAAGACACCTTAGCCAAGACACATTAGCCAAGACACCTTAGCCAAGACACCTTAGCCAAGACACATTAGAAAAACCACCTTAGCCAAGACACATTAGCCAAGACACATTAGCCAAGACACCTTAGCCAAGACACCTTAGCCAAGACACCTTAGCCAAGACACATTAGCCAAGACACATTAGCCAAGACACATTAGCCAAGACACCTTAGCCAAGACACCTTAGCCAAGACACCTTAGCCAAGACACATTAGCCAAGACACATTAGCCAAGACACATTTGCCAAGACACCTTAGCCAAGACACATTAGCGAAGACACCTTAGCCAAGACACATTAGCCAAGACACATAAGCCAAGACACCTTAGCCAAGACACATTAGCTAAGACACATTAGCCAAGACACCTTAGTCAAGACACATTAGCCAAGACACATTAGCCAAGACACCTTAGCCAAGACACATTAGCGAAGACACATTAGCCAAGACACATTAGCCAAGACACCTTAGCCAAGACACCTTAGCCAAGACACATTAGCCAAGACACCTTAGCCAAGACAAATTAGCCAAGACACATTAGCCAAGACACATTAGCCAAGACACCTTAGCCAAGACACCTTAGCCAAGTTACATTAGCCAAGACACCTTAGCCAAGACACATTAGCCAAGACACCTTAGCCAAGACACATTAGCCAAGACACCTTAGCCAAGACACATTAGCCAAGACACATTAGCCAAGACACATTAGCCAAGACACCTTAGCCAAGACACCTTAGCCAAGACACCTTAGCCAAGACACATTAGCCAAGACACATTAGCCAAGACACCTTAGCCAAGACACATTAGCGAAGACACCTTAGCCAAGACACGTTAGCCAAGACACATTAGCCAAGACACCTTAGCCAAGACACATTAGCCAAGACACATTAGCCAAGACACATTAGCCAAGACACATAAGCCAAGACACATTAGCCAAGACACATTAGCCAAGACACCTTAGCCAAGACACCTTAGCCAAGACACATTAGCCAAGACACATTAGCCAAGACACATTAGCCAAGACACCTTAGCCATGAAACCTTAGCCAAGACACCTTAGCCAAGACACATTAGCCAAGACACCTTAGCCAAGACACCTTAGCCAAGACACATTAGCCAAGACACCTTAGCCAAGACATCTTAGCCAAGACACCTTAGCCAAGACACATTAGCCAAGACACTTTAGCCGAGACACATTAGCAGAGACACATTAGCCAAGACACATTAGCCAAGACACCTTAGCCAAGACACCTTAGCCAAGACACATTAGCCAAGACACATTAGCCAAGACACATTAGCCAAGACACCTTAGCCAAGACACATTAGCCAAGACACCTTAGCCAAGACACCTTAGCCAAGACACATTAGCCAAGACACCTTAGCCAAGACACCTTAGCCATGACACCTTAGCCAAGACATCTTAGCCAAGACACCTTAGCCAAGACACATTAGCCAAGACACATTAGCCAAGACACCTTAGCCAAGACACCTTAGCCAAGACACATTAGCCAAGACACATTAGCCAAGACACATTAGCAAAGACACATTAGCCAAGACACCTTAGCCAAGACACATTAGCGAAGACACCTTAGCCAAGACACATTAGCCAAGACACATTAGCCAAGACACCTTAGCCAAGACACATTAGCTAAGACACATTAGCCAAGACACCTTAGCCAAGACACATTAGCCAAGACACATTAGCCAAGACACCTTAGCCAAGACACATTAGCGAAGACACATTAGCCAAGACACATTAGCCAAGACACCTTAGCCAAGACACCTTAGCCAAGACACATTAGCCAAGACACCTTAGCCAAGACACATTAGCCAAGACACATTAGCCAAGACACATTAGCCAAGACACATTAGCCAAGACACCTTAGCCAAGACACATTAGCCAAGACACCTTAGCCAAGACACATTAGCCAAGACACCTTAGCCAAGACACATTAGCGAAGACACATTAGCCAAGACACATTAGCCAAGACACCTTAGCCAAGACACATTAGCCAAGACACCTAAGCCAAGACACCTAAGCCATGACACCTTAGCCAAGTTACATTAGCCAAGACACCTTAGCCAAGACACATTAGCCAAGACACATTAGCCAAGACACCTTAGCCAAGACACCTTAGCCAATACACATTAGCCAAGACACATTAACCAAGACACATTAGCCAAGACACATTGGCCGACACATTAGCCAAGACACATTAGCGAAGACACATTAGCCAAGACACCTTAGCCAAGACACCTTAGCCAAGACACCTTAGCCAAGACGCATTAGCCAAGACTCCTTAGCCAAGACACCTTAGCCAAGACTCCTTAGCCAAGACACCTTAGCCAAGACACATTAGCCAAGACACATTAGCCAAGACACATTAGCCAAGACACATTAGCCAAGACACCTTAGCCAAGACACATTAGCCAAGACACCTTAGCCAAGACACATTAGCCAAGACACATTAGCCAAGACACCTTAGCCAAGACACCTTAGCCAAGACACATTAGCCAAGACACCTTAGCCAAGACACATTAGCCAAGACACATTAGCCAAGACACCTTAGCCAAGACACATTAGCCAAGACACCTTAGCCAAGACACCTTAGCCAAGACACATTAGCCAAGACACCTTAGCCAAGACATCTTAGCCAAGACACCTTAGCCAAGACACCTTAGCCAAGACACATTAGCCAAGACACCTTAGCCAAGACACCTTAGCCAAGACACCTTAGCCAAGACACATTAGCCAAGACACATTAGCCAAGACACATTAGCCAAGACACCTTAGCCAAGACACCTTAGCCAAGACACATTAACCAAGACACATTAGCCAAGACACATTGGCCGACACATTAGCCAAGACACATTAGCGAAGACACATTAGCCAAGACACCTTAGCCAAGACACCTTAGCCAAGACACCTTAGCCAAGACACATTAGCCAAGACTCCTTAGCCAAGACATCTTAGCCAAGACACCTTAGCCAAGACACATTAGCCAAGACACTTTAGCCAAGACACATTAGCCAAGACACATTAGCGAAGACACCTTAGCCAAGACACATTAGCCAAGACACATTAGCCAAGACACCTTAGCCAAGACACATTAGCCAAGACACATTAGCCAAGACACCTTAGCCAAGACACCTTAGCCAAGACACCTTAGCCAAGACACATTAGCCAAGACACTTTAGCCAAGACACATTAGCCAAGACACCTTGGCCAAGACACATTAGCCAAGACACCTTAGCCAAGACACATTAGCCAAGACACATTAGCCAAGACACCTTAGCCAAGACACATTAGCCAAGACACATTAGCCAAGACACATTAGCCAAGACACATTAGCCAAGACACATTAGCCAAGACACATTAGCCAAGACACCTTAGCCAAGACACCTTAGCCAAGACACATTAGCCAAGACACCTTAGCCAAGACACCTTAGCCAAGACACATTAGCCAAGACACCTTAGCCAAGACACATTAGTCAAGACACATTAGCCAAGACACCTTAGCCAAGACACATTAGCCAAGACACCTTAGCCAAGACACATAAGCCAAGACACATTAGCCGAGACACATTAGCCAAGACACATTAGCCAAGACACATTAGCCGAGACACATTAGCCAAGACACATTAGCCAAGACACATTAGCCAAGACACCTTAGCCAAGACACATTAGCCAAGACACATTAGCCAAGACACCTTAGCCAAGACACCTTAGCCAAGACACATTAGCCAAGACACCTTAGCCAAGACACATTAGCCAAGACACCTTAGCCAAGACACCTTAGCCAAGACACATTAGCCAAGACACCTTAGCCAAGACACCTTAGCCAAGACACATTATCCGAGACACATTAGCCAAGACACCTTAGCCAAGACACCTTAGCCAAGACACCTTAGCCAAGACACTTCAGCCAAGACACATTAGCCAAGACACATTAGCCAAGACACCTTAGCCAAAACACATTAGCCAAGACACATTAGCCAAGACACATTAGCCAAGACACATTAGCCAAGACACATTAGCCAAGACACATTTGCCAAGACACCTCAGCAGAGACACATTAGCCGAGACACCTTAGCCAAGACACATTAGCCGAGACACATTAGCCGAGACACATTAGCCAAGACACATTAGCCAAGACACATTAGCCAAGACACATTAGCCAAGACACATTAGCCAAGACACCTTAGCCAAGACACATTAGCCAAGACACATTAGCCAAGACACATTAGCCAAGACACCTTAGCCAAGACACATTAGCCAAGACACATTAGCCAAGACACATTAGCCGAGACACATTAGCCAAGACACATTAGCCGAGACACATAAGCCAAGACACCTTAGCCATGACACCTTAGCCAAGACACCTTAGCCAAAACACATTAGCCAAGACACATTCTCAAACACATTAGCCAAGACACATTAGCCAAGACACCTTAGACAAGACACCTTAGCCAAGACACATTAGCCAAGACACATTTGCCAAGACACCTCAGCAGAGACACATTAGCCGAGACACCTTAGCCAAGACACATTAGCCGAGACACATTAGCCGAGACACATTAGCCAAGACACATTAGCCAAGACACATTAGCCAAGACACATTAGCCAAGACACATTAGCCAAGACACCTTAGCCAAGACACATTAGCCAAGACACATTAGCCAAGACACCTTAGCCAAGACACCTTAGCCAAGACACATTAGCCAAGACACCTTAGCCAAGACACATTAGCCAAGACACATTCCCAAACACATTAGCCAAGACACATTAGCCAAGACACCTTAGACAAGACACCTTAGCCAAGACACATTAGCCAAGACACATTAGCCGAGACACCTTAGCCAAGACACCTTAGCCAAGACACCTTAGCCAAGACACATTAGCCAAGACACATTAGCCAAGACACCTTAGCCAAGACACATTAGCCAAGACACCTTAGCCAAGACACATTAGCCAAGACACCTTAGCCAAGACACCTTAGCCAAGACACATTAGTCAAGACACCTTAGCCAAGACACATTAGCCAAGACACCTTAGCCAAGACACATTATCCGAGACACATTAGCCAAGACACCTTAGCCAAGACACCTTAGCCAAGACACCTTAGCCAAGACACTTCAGCCAAGACACATTAGCCAAGACACATTAGCCAAGACACCTTAGCCAACACATCTTAGCCAAGACACCTTAGCCAAGACACATAAGCCAAGACACTTTAGCCAAGACACCTTAGCCAAGACACCTTAGTCAAGACACCTTAGCCAAGACACATTAGCCAAGACACCTTAGCCAAGACACATTAGCCAAGACACATTAGCCAAGACACATTAGCCAAGACACATTAGCCGAGACACATTAGCCAAGACACATTAGCCGAGACACATAAGCCAAGACACCTTAGCCATGACACCTTAGCCAAGACACCTTAGCCAAAACACATTAGCCAAGACACATTAGCCAAGACACATTAGCCAAGACACATTAGCCAAGACACCTTAGCCAAGACACCTTAGCCAAGACACCTTAGGCAAGACACATTAGCCAAGACACATTAGCCAAGACACCTTAGCCATGACACCTTAGCCAAGACACCTTAGCCAAGACACCTTAGCCAAGACACATTAGCCAAGACACATTAGCCAAGACACATCAGCCAAGACACCTTAGCCAAGACACCTTAGCCAAGACACCTTAGCCAAGACATCTTAGCCAAGACACCTTAGCCAAGACACATTAACCAAGACACATTAGCCAAGACACATTCTCAAACACATTAGCCAAGACACATTAGCCAAGACACCTTAGCCAAGACACCTTAGCCAAGACACATTAGCCAAGACACATTAGCCGAGACACCTTAGCCAAGACACCTTAGCCAAGACACCTTAGCCAAGACACCTTAGCCAAGACACATTAGCCAAGACACATTAGCCAAGACACCTTAGCCAAGACACCTTAGCCAAGACACCTTAGCTTAGACACATTAGCCAAGACACCTTAGCCAAGACACCTTAGCCAAGACACATTAACCAAGACACATTAGCCAAGACACATTGGCCGACACATTAGCCAAGACACATTAGCCAAGACACCTTAGCCAAGACACCTTAGCCAAGACACCTTCGCCAAGACACATTAGCCAAGACACCTTAGCCAAGACTCCTTAGCCAAGACATCTTAGCCAAGACACCTTAGCCAAGACACATAAGCGAAGACACTTTAGCCGAGACACATTAGCCAAGACACATTAGCCAAGACACATTAGCCAAGACACCTTAGCCAAGACACATTAGCCAAGACACATTAGCCAAGACACCTTAGCCAAGACACATTAGCCAAGACACATTAGCCAAGACACCTTAGCCAAGACACCTTAGCCAAGACACATTAGCCAAGACACATTAGCCAAGACACCTTAGCCAAGACACCTTAGCCAAGACACCTTAGCCAAGACACCTTAGCCAAGACACATTAGCCAAGACACATTAGCCAAGACACCTTAGCCAAGACACCTTAGCCAAGACACCTTAGCCAAGACACATTAGCCAAGACACATTAGCCAAGACACCTTAGCCAAGACACCTTAGCCAAGACAATTTAGCCAAGACACATTAGCCAAGACACCTTAGCCAAGACACATTAGCCAAGACACCTTAGCCAAGACACATTAGCCAAGACACATTAGCGAAGACACCTTAGCCAAGACACATTAGCCAAGACACATTAGCCAAGACACCTTAGAAAAAGACACATTAGCCAAGACACATTAGCCAAGACACCTTAGCCAAGACACATTAGCCAAGACACCTTAGCCGAGACACCTTAGCCAAGACACCTTAGCCAAGACACCTTAGCCAAGACACATTAGCTAAGACACATTAGCCAAGACACCTTAGCCAAGACACCTTAGCCAAGACACATTAGCCAAGACACCTTAGCCAAGACACATTAGCCAAGACACATTAGCCAAGACACCTTAGCCAAGACACCTTAGCCAAGACACATTAGCCAAGACACCTTAGCCAAGACACATTAGCCAAGACACCTTAGCCAAGACACCTTAGCCAAGACACCTTAGCCAAGACACAATAGCCAAGACTCATTAGCCAAGACACATTAGCCAAGACACATTAGCCAAGACACCTTAGCCAAGACACCTTAGCCAAGACACCTTAGCCAAGACACATTAGCCAAGACACATTAGCCAAGACACCTTAGCCATGACACCTTAGCCAAGACACCTTAGCCAAGACACCTTAGCCAAGACACATTAGCCAAGACACATTAGCCAAGACACATCAGCCAAGACACCTTAGCCAAGACACCTTAGCCAAGACACCTTAGCCAAGACATCTTAGCCAAGACACCTTAGCCAAGACACATTAACCAAGACACATTAGCCAAGACACATTCTCAAACACATTAGCCAAGACACATTAGCCAAGACACCTTAGCCAAGACACCTTAGCCAAGACACATTAGCCAAGACACATTAGCCGAGACACCTTAGCCAAGACACCTTAGCCAAGACACCTTAGCCAAGACACATTAGCCAAGACACATTAGCCAAGACACCTTAGCCAAGACACATTAGCCAAGACACCTTAGCCAAGACACATTAGCCAAGACACATTAGCCAAGACACCTTAGCCAAGACACATTAGCCAAGACACATTAGCCAAGACACCTTAGCCGAGACACATTAGCCAAGACACATTAGCCAAGACACATTAGCCAAGACACCTTAGCCAAGACACATTAGCGAAGACACCTTAGCCAAGAGACATTAGCCAAGACACATTAGCCAAGACACCTTTGCCAAGACACCTTAGCCAAGACACATTAGCCAAGACACCTAAGCCAAGACACATTAGCCAAGACACATTAGCCAAGTTACCTAAGCCAAGACACATTAGCCAAGACACATTAGCGAAGACACATTAGCCAAGACACATTAGCCAAGACACATTAGCCAAGACACATTAGCCAAGACACATTAGCCAAGACACCTTAGCCAAGACACCTTAGCCAAGACACCTTAGCCAAGACACATAAGCCAAGACACATTAGCCAAGACACATTAGCCAAGACACCTTAGCCAAGACACATTAGCCAAGACACATTAGCCAAGACACCTAAGCCAAGACACATTAGCCAAGACACATTAGCCAAGTTACCTAAGCCAAGACACCTTAGCCAAGACACATTAGCGAAGACACATTAGCCAAGACACATTAGCCAAGACACATTAGCCAAGACACATTAGCCAAGACACATTAGCCAAGACACCTTAGCCAAGACACCTTAGCCAAGACACATTAGCCAAGACACATTAGCCAAGACACATTAGCCAAGACACCTTAGCCAAGACACCTTAGCCAAGACACCTTAGCCAAGACACATTAACCAAGACACATTAGCCAAGACACATTGGCCGACACATTAGCCAAGACACATTAGCCAAGACACCTTAGCCAAGACACCTTAGCCAAGACACATTAGCTAAGACACCTTAGCCAAGACACATTAGCCAAGACACATTAGCCGAGACACCTTAGCCAAGACACATTAGCCAAGACACCTAAGCCAAGACACATTTGCCAAGACACCTTAGCCAAGACACCTTAGCCAAGACACCTTAGTCAAGACACTTTAGCCAAGACACATTAGCCAAGACACATTAGCCAAGACACATTAGCCAAGACACATAAGCCGAGACACATTAGCCAAGACACATTAGCCAAGACACCTTAGCCAAGACACCTTAGCCAAGACACCTTAGCCAAGACACATTAGCCAAGACACATTAGCCAAGACACATTAGCCAAGACACCTTAGCCAAGACACCTTAGCCAAGACACATTAGCCAAGACACCTTAGCCAAGACACATTAGCCAAGACACATTAGCCAAGACACCTTAGCCAAGACACCTTAGCCAAGACACATTAGCCAAGACACCTTAGCCAAGACACCTTAGCCAAGACACCTTAGCCAAGACACAATAGCCAAGACTCATTAGCCAAGACACATTAGCCAAGACACATTAGCCAAGACACCTTAGCCAAGACACCTTAGCCAAGACACCTTAGGCAAGACACATTAGCCAAGACACATTAGCCAAGACACCTTAGCCATGACACCTTAGCCAAGACACCTTAGCCAAGACACCTTAGCCAAGACACATTAGCCAAGACACATTAGCCAAGACACATCAGCCAAGACACCTTAGCCAAGACACCTTAGCCAAGACACCTTAGCCAAGACATCTTAGCCAAGACACCTTAGCCAAGACACATTAACCAAGACACATTAGCCAAGACACATTCTCAAACACATTAGCCAAGACACATTAGCCAAGACACCTTAGCCAAGACACCTTAGCCAAGACACATTAGCCAAGACACATTAGCCGAGACACCTTAGCCAAGACACCTTAGCCAAGACACCTTAGCCAAGACACATTAGCCAAGACACATTAGCCAAGACACCTTAGCCAAGACACATTAGCCAAGACACCTTAGCCAAGACACATTAGCCAAGACACCTTAGCCAAGACACCTTAGCCAAGACACATTAGCCAAGACACCTTAGCCAAGACACATTAGCCAAGACACCTTAGCCAAGACACATTATCCGAGACACATTAGCCAAGACACCTTAGCCAAGACACCTTAGCCAAGACACCTTAGCCAAGACACTTCAGCCAAGACACATTAGCCAAGACACATTAGCCAAGACACCTTAGCCAACACATCTTAGCCAAGACACCTTAGCCAAGACACATAAGCCAAGACACTTTAGCCAAGACACATTAGCATAGACACCTTAGTCAAGACACCTTAGCCAAGACACATTAGCCAAGACACATAAGCCGAGACACATTAGCCAAGACACATTAGCCAAGACACCTTAGCCAAGACACCTTAGCCAAGACACCTTAGCCAAGACACATTAGCCAAGACACATTAGCCAAGACACATTAGCCAAGACACCTTAGCCAAGACACATTAGCCAAGACACATTAGCCGAGACACCTTAGCCAAGACACCTTAGCCAAGACACCTTAGCCAAGACACATTAGCTAAGACACATTAGCCAAGACACCTTAGCCAAGACACCTTAGCCAAGACACATTAGCCAAGACACCTTAGCCAAGACACATTAGCCAAGACACATTAGCCAAGACACCTTAGCCAAGACACCTTAGCCAAGACACATTAGCCAAGACACCTTAGCCAAGACACATTAGCCAAGACACCTTAGCCAAGACACCTTAGCCAAGACACCTTAGCCAAGACACAATAGCCAAGACTCATTAGCCAAGACACATTAGCCAAGACACATTAGCCAAGACACCTTAGCCAAGACACCTTAGCCAAGACACCTTAGGCAAGACACATTAGCCAAGACACAGTAGCCAAGACACCTTAGCCATGACACCTTAGCCAAGACACCTTAGCCAAGACACCTTAGCCAAGACACATTAGCCAAGACACATTAGCCAAGACACATCAGCCAAGACACCTTAGCCAAGACACCTTAGCCAAGACACCTTAGCCAAGACATCTTAGCCAAGACACCTTAGCCAAGACACATTAACCAAGACACATTAGCCAAGACACATTCTCAAACACATTAGCCAAGACACATTAGCCAAGACACCTTAGCCAAGACACCTTAGCCAAGACACATTAGCCAAGACACATTAGCCGAGACACCTTAGCCAAGACACCTTAGCCAAGACACCTTAGCCAAGACACATTAGCCAAGACACATTAGCCAAGACACCTTAGCCAAGACACATTAGCCAAGACACCTTAGCCAAGACACATTAGCCAAGACACCTTAGCCAAGACACCTTAGCCAAGACACATTAGCCAAGACACCTTAGCCAAGACACATTAGCCAAGACACCTTAGCCAAGACACATTATCCGAGACACATTAGCCAAGACACCTTAGCCAAGACACCTTAGCCAAGACACCTTAGCCAAGACACTTCAGCCAAGACACATTAGCCAAGACACATTAGCCAAGACACCTTAGCCAACACATCTTAGCCAAGACACCTTAGCCAAGACACATAAGCCAAGACACTTTAGCCAAGACACATTAGCAGAGACACCTTAGTCAAGACACCTTAGCCAAGACACATTAGCCAAGACACCTTAGCCAAGACACATTAGCCAAGACACATTAGCCAAGACACATTAGCCAAGACACCTTAGCCAAGACACATTAGCCAAGACACATTAGCCAAGACACATTAGCCAAGACACATTAGCCAAGACACCTTAGCCAAGACACATTAGCCAAGACACATTAGCCAAGACACATTAGCCAAGACACCTTAGCCAAGACACCTTAGCCAAGACACCTTAGCTTAGACACATTAGCCAAGACACCTTAGCCAAGACACCTTAGCCAAGACACATTAACCAAGACACATTAGCCAAGACACATTGGCCGACACATTAGCCAAGACACATTAGCCAAGACACCTTAGCCAAGACACCTTAGCCAAGACACCTTCGCCAAGACACATTAGCCAAGACACCTTAGCCAAGACTCCTTAGCCAAGACATCTTAGCCAAGACACCTTAGCCAAGACACATTAGCGAAGACACTTTAGCCGAGACACATTAGCCAAGACACATTAGCCAAGACACATTAGCCAAGACACCTTAGCCAAGACACATTAGCCAAGACACATTAGCCAAGACACCTTAGCCAAGACACATTAGCCAAGACACATTAGCCAAGACACCTTAGCCAAGACACCTTAGCCAAGACACATTAGCCAAGACACATTAGCCAAGACACCTTAGCCAAGACACCTTAGCCAAGACACCTTAGCCATGACACATTAGCCAAGACACATTAGCCAAGACACCTTAGCCAAGACACCTTAGCCAAGACACCTTAGCCAAGACACCTTAGCCAAGACAATTTAGCCAAGACACATTAGCCAAGACACCTTAGCCAAGACACATTAGCCAAGACACCTTAGCCAAGACACATTATCCGAGACACATTAGCCAAGACACCTTAGCCAAGACACCTTAGCCAAGACACCTTAGCCAAGACACCTTAGCCAAGACACATTAGCCAAGACACATTAGCCAAGACACATTAGCCAAGACACATTAGCCAAGACACCTTAGCCAAGACACATTAGCCAAGACACATTAGCCAAGACACATTAGCCAAGACACCTTAGCCAAGACACCTTAGCCAAGACACCTTAGCTTAGACACATTAGCCAAGACACCTTAGCCAAGACACCTTAGCCAAGACACATTAACCAAGACACATTAGCCAAGACACATTGGCCGACACATTAGCCAAGACACATTAGCCAAGACACCTTAGCCAAGACACCTTAGCCAAGACACCTTCGCCAAGACACATTAGCCAAGACACCTTAGCCAAGACTCCTTAGCCAAGACATCTTAGCCAAGACACCTTAGCCAAGACACATTAGCGAAGACACTTTAGCCGAGACACATTAGCCAAGACACATTAGCCAAGACACATTAGCCAAGACACCTTAGCCAAGACACATTAGCCAAGACACATTAGCCAAGACACCTTAGCCAAGACACATTAGCCAAGACACATTAGCCAAGACACCTTAGCCAAGACACCTTAGCCAAGACACATTAGCCAAGACACATTAGCCAAGACACCTTAGCCAAGACACCTTAGCCAAGACACCTTAGCCATGACACATTAGCCAAGACACATTAGCCAAGACACCTTAGCCAAGACACCTTAGCCAAGACACCTTAGCCAAGACACATTAGCCAAGACACATTAGACAAGACACCTTAGCCAAGACACCTTAGCCAAGACAATTTAGCCAAGACACATTAGCCAAGACACCTTAGCCAAGACACATTAGCCAAGACACCTTAGCCAAGACACATTAGCCAAGACACATTAGCGAAGACACCTTAGCCAAGACACATTAGCCAAGACACATTAGCCAAGACACATTAGCCAAGACACCTTAGAAAAAGACACATTATCCAAGACACATTAGCCAAGACACCTTAGCCAAGACACATTAGCCAAGACACATTAGCCAAGACACATTAGCCAAGACACCTTAGCCAAGACACCTTAGCCAAGACACATTAGCCAAGACACCTTAGCCAAGACACATTAGCCAAGACACCTTAGCAAAGACACATTCGCCAAGACACCTTAGCCAAGACACCTTAGCCAAGACACATTAGCCAAGACACATTAGCCAAGACACATTAGCCAAGACACCTTAGCCAAGACACATAAGCCAAGACACATTAGCCAAGACAGCTTAGCCAAGACACATTAGCCAAGACACATTAGCCAAGACACCTTAGCCAAGACACATTAGCCAAGACACATTAGCCAAGACACCTTAGCCAAGACACATTAGCGAAGACACCTTAGCCAAGACACATTAGCCAAGACACATTAGCCAAGACACCTTAGCCAAGACACATTAGCCAAGACACATTAGCCAAGACACCTTAGCCAAGACACATTAGCGAAGACACCTTAGCCAAGAGACATTAGCCAAGACACATTAGCCAAGACACCTTTGCCAAGACACCTTAGCCAAGACACATTAGCCAAGACACCTAAGCCAAGACACATTAGCCAAGACACATTAGCCAAGTTACCTAAGCCAAGACACCTTAGCCAAGACACATTAGCGAAGACACATTAGCCAAGACACATTAGCCAAGACACATTAGCCAAGACACATTAGCCAAGACACATTAGCCAAGACACCTTAGCCAAGACACCTTAGCCAAGACACCTTAGCCAAGACACCTTAGCCAAGACACATAAGCCAAGACACATTAGCCAAGACACATTAGCCAAGACACCTTAGCCAAGACACATTAGCCAAGACACATTAGCCAAGACACATTAGCCAAGACACATTAGCCAAGACACCTTAGCCAAGACACCTTCGCCAAGACACCTTAGCCAAGACACCTTAGCCAAGACTCCTTAGCCAAGACACCTTAGCCAAGACACATTAGCCAAGACACATTAGCCAAGACACATTAGCCAAGACACATTAGCCAAGACACATTAGCCAAGACACATTAGCCAAGACACCTTAGCCAAGACACCTTAGCCAAGACACCTTAGCCAAGACACATTAACCAAGACACATTAGCCAAGACACATTGGCCGACACATTAGTCAAGACACATTAGCCAAGACACCTTAGCCAAGACACCTTAGCCAAGACACATTAGCTAAGACACCTTAGCCAAGACACATTAGCCAAGACACATAAGCCGAGACACCTTAGCCAAGACACATTAGCCAAGACACCTAAGCCAAGACACATTTGCCAAGACACCTTAGCCAAGACACCTTAGCCAAGACACCTTAGTCAAGACACTTTAGCCAAGACACATTAGCCAAGATACATTAGCCAAGACACCTTAGCCAAGACACCTTAGCCAAGACACCTTAGCCAAGACACATTAGCCAAGACACACAAGCCGAGACACCTTAGCCAAGACACCTTAGCCAAGAAACCTTAGCCAAGACACCTAAGCCAAGACACATTTGCCAAGACACCTTAGCCAAGACACCTTAGCCAAGACACCTTAGTCAAGACACTTTAGCCAAGACACATTAGCCAAGACACATTAGCCAAGACACCTTAGCCAAGACACCTTAGCCAAGACACCTTAGCCAAGACACATTAGCCAAGACACACAAGCCGAGACACCTTAGCCAAGACACCTTAGCCAAGAAACCTTAGCCAAGACACATTAGCCAAGACACCTTAGCCAAGACACCTTAGCCAAGACACATTAGCGAAGACACATTAGCCAAGACACCTTAGCCAAGACACCTTAGCCAAGACACCTTAGTCAAGACACTTTTGCCAAAACACATTAGCCAAGACACATTAGCCAAGACACCTTAGCCAAGACACATTAGCCGAGACACCTTAGCCAAGACACCTTAGCTAAGGCACCTTGGCCAAGACACCTTAGCCAAGACACCTTAGCCAAGACTTCTTAGCCAAGACACCTTAGCCAAGACACATTAGCCAAGACACCTTAGCCAAGACACATTAGCCAAGACACCTTAGCCAAGACACCTTAGCCAAGACACATTAGCCAAGACACCTTGGCCAAGACACATTAGCCAAGACACCTTAGCCAAGACACATTAGCCAAGACACATTAGCCAAGACACCTTAGCCGAGACACATTAGCCAAGACACATAAGCAGAGACACATTAGCTGACGTTGAAACGTGGCTGGGAAGGAAACATGGCGAAGTGAACTTCTTCGTCACACAATTTCTCTCCGGTCATGGCTGTTTCAGGAACTGCCTGCATAGATTCCGACATGCCGCTTCATCACGATGCCCAGCATGCGGGGACGTAGATGAGACAGCTGAACACGTTTTGTTCTACTGTCCTAGATTCGCTGAGGAGCGCCGGCAATTGAGCGACAAGTGCGGAACGGCAGTGAACGCGTCGAACATCCTGCAAGTGATGTTGCCGAGTGCAGATCTGTGCAAGGCAGCTGAAACGGCGATGCGATCGATTCTGGTGAAACTGCAGAAACAGTGGCGACAAGATCAACGGTTTGGTCTCGCATGAGTGTGTGCTGTGCTGTGTATGTGATGTCCAGTGTTGTGTTGTGTTGTGAAAAAAAAAACAAACAAAAGTGTTGCTTGTTGCTAGCGCGTATCATAAGACAGACTGAGTGCCAGAGCCCTGCCCCTCACATGAAGTAACACCGCGAGGTGATTCCGTGGGGGGGTGCACAGGGTTCAAGGAGAGTTTTTTACTGGGTAAAAATCCCATGTCCCCCATTGTGGGTGTCTTTCGAAGATTTTAAACTCCTTGGAAAAAAAAAAAAAAAAAAAAAAAAAGAAACATTAGCCAAGACACATTAGCCAAGACACATTAGCCGAGACACATTAGCCAAGACACCTTAGCCAAGACACCTTAGCCAAGACACATTAGCCAAGACACCTTAGCCAAGACACATTTGACAAGACACATTAGCCAAGACACATTAGCCAAGACACCTTAGCCAAGACACCTTAGCCAAGACACATTAGCCAAGACACCTTAGCCAAGACACATTAGCCAAGACACATTAGCCAAGACACATTAGCCAAGACACCTTAGCCAAGACACCTTAGCCAAGACACTTTAGCCAAGACACATTAGCCAAGACACCTTAGCCAAGACACCTTAGCCAAGACACCTTAGCCAAGACACATTAGCCAAGACACATTAGCCGAGACACATTAGCCAAGACACCTTAGCCAAGACACATTAGCCAAGACACATTAGCCAAGACACATAAGCCGAGACACATTAGCCAAGACACATTAGCCAAGACACCTTAGCCAAGACACCTTAGCCAAGACACCTTAGCCAAGACACATTAGCCAAGACACATTAGCCAAGACACCTTAGCCAAGACACCTTAGCCAAGACACATTAGCCAAGACACATTAGCCGAGACACCTTAGCCAAGACACATTAGCCAAGACACCTTAGCCAAGACACATTAGCTAAGACACATTAGCCAAGACACCTTAGCCAAGACACCTTAGCCAAGACACATTAGCCAAGACACATTAGCCAAGACACATTAGCCAAGACACATTAGCCAAGACACCTTAGCCAAGACACCTTAGCCAAGATACATTAGCCAAGACACCTTAGCCAAGACACATTAGCCAAGACACCTTAGCCAAGACACCTTAGCCAAGACACCTTAGCCAAGACACAATAGCCAAGACTCATTAGCCAAGACACATTAGCCAAGACACATTAGCCAAGACACCTTAGCCAAGACACCTTAGCCAAGACACCTTAGGCAAGACACATTAGCCAAGACACATTAGCCAAGACACCTTAGCCATGACACCTTAGCCAAGACACCTTAGCCAAGACACCTTAGCCAAGACACATTAGCCAAGACACATTAGCCAAGACACATTAGCCAAGACACATCAGCCAAGACACCTTAGCCAAGACACCTTAGCCAAGACACCTTAGCCAAGACATCTTAGCCAAGACACCTTAGCCAAGACACATTAACCAAGACACATTAGCCAAGACACATTCTCAAACACATTAGCCAAGACACATTATCCAAGACACCTTAGCCAAGACACCTTAGCCAAGACACATTAGCCAAGACACATTGGCCGAGACACCTTAGCCAAGACACCTTAGCCAAGACACCTTAGCCAAGACACATTAGCCAAGACACATTAGCCAAGACACCTTAGCCAAGACACATTAGCCAAGACACCTTAGCCAAGACACATTAGCCAAGACACCTTAGCCAAGACACCTTAGCCAAGACACATTAGCCAAGACACCTTAGCCAAGACACATTAGCCAAGACACCTTAGCCAAGACACATTATCCGAGACACATTAGCCAAGACACCTTAGCCAAGACACCTTAGCCAAGACACCTTAGCCAAGACACTTCAGCCAAGACACATTAGCCAAGACACATTAGCCAAGACACATTAGCCAAGACACCTTAGCCAAGACACCTTAGCCAAGACACATTAGCCAAGACACATTAGCCGAAACACCTTAGCCAAGACACCTTAGCCAAGACACCTTAGCCAAGACACATTAGCCAAGACACATTAGCCAAGACACCTTAGCCAAGACACCTTAGCCAAGACACCTTAGCCAAGACACATTAGCCAAGACACCTTAGCCAAGACACCTTAGCCAAGACACCTTAGCCAAGACACATTAGCCGAGACACCTTAGCCAAGACACCTTAGCCAAGACACCTTAGCCAAGACACATTAGCCAAGACACATTAGCCGAGACACATTAGCCAAGACACCTTAGCCAAGACACATTAGCCAAGACACATTATCCAAGACACATTAGCCAAGACACCTTAGCCGAGACACATTAGCCAAGACACATAAGCCAAGACACCTTAGCCAAGACACATTAGCCAAGACACATTAGCCAAGACAAATTAGCCAAGACACCTTAGCCAAGACACCTTAGCCAAGACACCTTAGCCAAGACACATTAGCCAAGACACCTTAGCCAAGACACATTAGCCAAGACACATTAGCCAAGACACATTAGCCAAGACACCTTAGCCAAGACACATTAGCCAAGACACATTAGCCAAGACACATTAGCCAAGACACATTAGCCAAGACACCTTAGCCAAGACACCTTAGCCAAGACACCTTAGCCAAGACACATTAGCCAAGACACCTTAGCCAAGACACATTAGCCAAGACACATTAGCCAAGACACCTTAGCCAAGACACCTTAGCCAAGACACCTTAGCCAAGACACATAAGCCAAGCCACTTTAGCCAAGACACCTTAGCCAAGACACATTAGCCAAGACACCTTAGCCAAGACACATTAGCCAAGACTCATTAGCCAAGACACATTAGCCAAGACACCTTAGCCAAGACACTTTAGCCAAGACACCTTAGCCAAGACACCTTAGCCAAGACACCTTAGCCAAGACACATTAGCCAAGACACATTAGCCAAGACACATTAGCCAAGACACCTTAGCCAAGACACCTTAGCTAAGACACATTAGCCAAGACACCTTAGCCAAGACACATTAGCCAAGACACATTAGCCAAGACACCTTAGCCAAGACACCTTAGCCAAGACACATTAGCCAAGACACCTTAGCCAAGACACATTAGCCAAGACACCTTAGCCAAGACACATTAGCCAAGACACCTTAGCCAAGACACATTAGCCAAGACTCATTAGCCAAGACACATTAGCCAAGACACCTTAGCCAAGACACCTTAGCCAAGACACCTTAGGCAAGACACATTAGCCAAGACACATTAGCCAAGACACCTTAGCCAAGACACCTTAGCCAAGACACCTTAGCCAAGACACATTAGCCAAGACACATTAGCCAAGACACATTAGCCAAGACACAGTAGCCAAGACACATAAGCCAAGACACCTTAGCCAAGACACCTTAGCCAAGACACATTATCCGAGACACATTAGCCAAGACACCTTAGCCAAGACATCTTAGCCAAGACACCTTAGCGAAGACGCTTTAGCCAAGACACATTAGCCAAGACACATTAGCCAAGACACATAAGCCAAGACACCTTAGCCAAGACACCTTAGCCAAGACACATTAGCCAAGACACATTAGCCGAGACACCTTAGCCAAGACACCTTAGCCAAGACACCTTAGCCAAGACACATTAGCCAAGACACATAAGCCAAGACACCTTAGCCAAGACACATTAGCCAAGACACCTTAGCCAAGACACATTAGAAAAGACACCTTAGCCAAGACACCTTAGCCAAGACACCTAAGCCAAGACACATTAGCCAAGACACATTAGCCGAGACACCTTAGCCAAGACACCTTAGCCAAGACACCTTAGCCAAGACACATTAGACAAGACACATTAGCCGAGACACATTAGCCAAGACACCTTAGCCAAGACACCTTAGCCAAGACACATTAGCCAAGACACGTTAGCCAAGACACATTAGCCAAGACACCTTAGCCAAGACACCTTAGCCAAGACACATTAGCCAAGACACATTAGCCAAGACACATTAGCCGAGACACCTTAGCCAAGACACCTTAGCCAAGACACCTTAGCCAAGACACATTAGCCAAGACACCTTAGCCAAGACACATTAGCCAAGACACCTTAGCCAAGACACCTTAGCCAAGACACCTTAGCCAATACACATTAGCCAAGACACATTAGCCGAGACACCTTAGCCATGACACCTTAGCCAAGACACCTTAGCCAAGACACATTAGCCAAGACACCTTAGCCGAGACACATTAGCCAAGACACCTTAGCCAAGACACCTTAGCCAAGACACATTAGCCAAGACACGTTAGCCAAGACACATTAGCCAAGACACATTAGCCAAGACACATTAGCCAAGACACCTTAGCCAAGACACATTAGCCAAGACACATTAGCCAAGACACCTTAGCCAAGACACATTAGCCAAGACTCATTAGCCAAGACACTTTAGCCAAGACACCTTAGCCAAGACACCTTAGCCAAGACACCTTAGCCAAGACACCTTAGGCAAGACACATTAGCCAAGACACATTAGCCAAGACACCTTAGCCAAGACACCTTAGCCAAGACACCTTAGCCAAGACACATTAGCCAAGACACATTAGCCAAGACACCTTAGCCAAGACACATTAGCCAAGACACCTTAGCCGAGACACCTTAGCCAAGACACATTAGCCAAGACACCTTAGCCAAGACACATTAGCCAAGACACATTAGCCAAGACACATTAGCCAAGACACCTTAGCCAAGACACCTTAGCCAAGACACATTAGCCAAGACACATTAGACAAGACACATTAGCCAAGACACCTTAGCCAAGACACCTTAGCCAACACACCTTGACCAAGACACCTTATCCAAGACACATTAGCCAAGACTCATTAGCCAAGACACCTTAGCCAAGACACCTTAGCCACGACACCTTAGCCAAGACACCTTAGCCAAGACACATTAGCCAAGACACATTAGCCAAGACACCTTAGCCATGACACCTTAGCCAAGACACCTTAGCCAAGACACATTAGCCAAGACACCTTAGCCGAGACACATTAGCCAAGACACCTTAGCCAAGACACCTTAGCCAAGACACATTAGCCAAGACACGTTAGCCAAGACACATTAGCCAAGACACATTAGCCAAGACACATTAGCCAAGACACCTTAGCCAAGACACATTAGCCAAGACACATTAGCCAAGACACCTTAGCCAAGACACATTAGCCAAGACTCATTAGCCAAGACACTTTAGCCAAGACACCTTAGCCAAGACACCTTAGCCACGACACCTTAGCCAAGACACCTTAGGCAAGACACATTAGCCAAGACACATTAGCCAAGACACATTAGCCAAGACACATTAGCCAAGACACATTAGCCAAGACACATTAGCCAAGACACCTTAGCCAATACACCTTAGCCAAGACACCTTAGCCAAGACATCTTAGCCAAGACACCTTAGCCAAGACATATTAACCAAGACACATTAGCCAAGACACATTCTCCAACACATTAGCCAAGACACATTAGCCAAGACACCTTAGCCAAGACACCTTAGCCAAGACACATTAGCCAAGACACATTAGCCGAGACACCTTAGCCAAGACACCTTAGCCAAGACATCTTAGCCAAGACACCTTAGCCAAGACACATTAGCCAAGACACCTAAGCCAAGACACATTAGCCAAGACACCTTAGCCAAGACACATTAGCCGAGACACCTTAGCCAAGACACCTTAGCCAAGACACCTTAGCCAAGACACATTAGCCAAGACACATTAGCCGAGACACCTTAGCCAAGACACATTAGCCAAGACACATTAGCCGAGACACCTTAGCCAAGACACATTAGCCAAGACACCTTAGCCAAGACACATTAGCCAAGACACATTAGCCGAGACACATTAGCCAAGACACCTTAGCCAAGACACCTTAGCCAAGACACATTAGCCAAGACACATTAGACAAGACACCTTAGCCAAGACACATTAGCCAAGACACATTAGCCGAGACACCTTAGCCAAGACACATTAGCCAAGACACCTTAGCCAAGACACATTAGCCAAGACACCTTAGCCAAGACACCTTAGCCAAGACACCTTAGCCAAGACACATTAGCCAAGACACATTAGCCGAGACACATAAGCCAAGACACCTTAGCCAAGACACATTAGCCAAGACACCTTAGCCATGACACCTTAGCCAAGACACCTTAGCCAAGACACATTAGCCAAGACACATTAGCCAAGACACATTAGCCAAGACACATTAGCCAAGACACATTAGCCAAGACACCTTAGCCAATACACCTTAGCCAAGACACCTTAGCCAAGACATCTTAGCCAAGACACCTTAGCCAAGACACATTAACCAAGACACATTAGCCAAGACACATTCTCCAACACATTAGCCAAGACACATTAGCCAAGACACCTTAGCCAAGACACCTTAGCCAAGACACATTAGCCAAGACACATTAGCCGAGACACCTTAGCCAAGACACCTTAGCCAAGACATCTTAGCCAAGACATCTTAGCCAAGACACATTAGCCAAGACACCTTAGCCAAGACACATTAGCCAAGACACCTTAGCCAAGACACATTAGCCGAGACACCTTAGCCAAGACACCTTAGCCAAGACACCTTAGCCAAGACACATTAGCCAAGACACATTAGCCGAGACACCTTAGCCAAGACACATTAGCCAAGACACATTAGCCGAGACACCTTAGCCAAGACACATTAGCCAAGACACCTTAGCCAAGACACATTAGCCAAGACACATTAGCCGAGACACATTAGCCAAGACACCTTAGCCAAGACACCTTAGCCAAGACACATTAGCCAAGACACATTAGACAAGACACCTTAGCCAAGACACATTAGCCAAGACACATTAGCCGAGACACCTTAGCCAAGACACATTAGCCAAGACACCTTAGCCAAGACACCTTAGCCAAGACACCTTAGCCAAGACACCTTAGCCAAGACACCTTAGCCAAGACACATTAGTCAAGACACATTAGCCGAGACACATAAGCCAAGACACCTTAGCCAAGACACATTAGCCAAGACACCTTAGCCAAGACACCTTAGCCAAGACACATTAGCCAAGACACCTTAGCCAAGACACCTTAGCCAAGACACCTTAGCCAAGACACATTATCCGAGACACATTAGCCAAGACACCTTAGCCAAGACACCTTAGCCAAGACACCTTAGCCAAGACACTTTAGCCAACACACATTAGCCAAGACACATTAGCCAAGACACATAAGCCAAGACACCTTAGCCAAGACACCTTAGGCAAGACACATTAGCCAAGACACATTAGCCGAGACACATTAGCCAAGACACCTTAGCCAAGACACCTTAGCCAAGACACCTTAGCCAAGACACTTTAGCCAACACACATTAGCCAAGACACATTAGCCAAGGCACATAAGCCAAGACACCTTAGCCAAGACACCTTAGGCAAGACACATTAGCCAAGACACATTAGCCGAGACACCTTAGCCAAGACACCTTAGCCAAGACACCTTAGCCAAGACACATTAGCCAAGACACATTAGCCGAGACACCTTAGCCAAGACACATTAGCCAAGACACCTTAGCCAAGACACATTAGCCAAGACACATTAGCCGAGACACATTAGCCAAGACACCTTAGCCAAGACACCTTAGCCAAGACACATTAGCCAAGACACATTAGACAAGACACCTTAGCCAAGACACATTAGCCAAGACACATTAGCCGAGACACCTTAGCCAAGACACATTAGCCAAGACACCTTAGCCAAGACACATTAGCCAAGACACCTTAGCCAAGACACCTTAGCCAAGACACATTAGCCAAGACACATTAGCCGAGACACCTTAGCCAAGACACCTTAGCCAAGACACCTTAGCCAAGACACCTTAGCCAAGACACATTAGTCAAGACACATTAGCCGAGACACATAAGCCAAGACACCTTAGCCAAGACACATTAGCCAAGACACGTTAGCCAAGACACATTAGCCAAGACACATTAGCCAAGACACATTAGCCAAGACACCTTAGCCAAGACACATTAGCCAAGACACATTAGCCAAGACACCTTAGTCAAGACACCTTAGCCAAGACACATTAGCCAAGACACCTTAGCCAAGACACATTAGCCAAGACACATTAGCCAAGACACATTAGCGAAGACACCTTAGCCAAGACACATTAGCCAAGACACATTAGCCAAGACACCTTAGCCAATACACATTAGCGAAGACACCTTAGCCAAGACACATTAGCTAAGACACATTAGCCAAGACACATTAGCCAAGACATCTTAGCCAAGACACCTTAGCCAAGACACATTAGCCAAGACACATTAGCCAAGACACCTTAGCCAAGACACCTTAGCCAAGACACATTAGCCAAGACACCTTAGCCAAGACACATTAGCCAAGACACCTTAGCCAAGACACCTTAGCCAAGACACTTTAGCCAAGACACCTTAGCCAAGACACATTATCCAAGACACCTTAGCCAAGACATCTTAGCCAAGACACCTTAGCCAAGACACATTAGCCAAGACACTTTAGCCAAGACACATTAGCCAAGACACATTAGCGAAGACACATTAGCCAAGACACCTTAGCCAAGACACATAAGCCAAGACACTTTAGCCAAGACACATTAGCCAAGACACATTAGCCAAGACACCTTAGCCAAGACACCTTAGCCAAGACACTTTAGCCTAGACACATTAGCCAAGACACATTAGCCAAGACACCTTAGCCAAGACACCTTAGCCAAGACACATTAGCCAAGACACATAAGCCGAGACACCTTAGCCAAGACACCTTAGCCAAGACACATTAGCCAAGACACATTAGCCAAGACACATTAGCCGAGACACATTAGCCAAGACACCTTAGCCAAGACACCTTAGCCAAGACACATTAGCCAAGACACCTTAGCCAAGACACATTAGCCAAGACACATTAGCCAAGACACATTAGCCAAGACACCTTAGCCAAGACACCTTAGCCAAGACACATTAGCCAAGACACATTAGCCAAGACACATTAGCCAAGACACCTTAGCCAAGACACCTTAGCCAAGACACCTTAGCCAAGACACATTAGCCAAGACACCTTAGCCAAGACACCTTAGCCAAGACACATTAGCCAAGACACCTTAGCCAAGACACATTAGCCAAGACACATTAGCCAAGACACATTAGCCAAGACACCTTAGCCAAGACACTTTAGCCAACACACATTAGCCAAGACACATTAGCCAAGACACATAAGCCAAGACACCTTAGCCAAGACACCTTAGGCAAGACACATTAGCCAAGACACATTAGCCGAGACACCTTAGCCAAGACACCTTAGCCAAGACACCTTAGCCAAGACACATTAGCCAAGACACATTAGCCGAGACACCTTAGCCAAGACACATTAGCCAAGACACCTTAGCCAAGACACATTAGCCAAGACACATTAGCTAAGACACATTAGCCAAGACACCTTAGCCAAGACACCTTAGCCAAGACACATTAGCCAAGACACATTAGACAAGACACCTTAGCCAAGACACATTAGCCAAGACACATTAGCCGAGACACCTTAGCCAAGACACATTAGCCAAGACACCTTAGCCAAGACACCTTAGCCAAGACACCTTAGCCAAGACACCTTAGCCAAGACACATTAGCCAAGACACATTAGCCGAGACACCTTAGCCAAGACACCTTAGCCAAGACACCTTAGCCAAGACACCTTAGCCAAGACACATTAGTCAAGACACATTAGCCGAGACACATAAGCCAAGACACCTTAGCCAAGACACATTAGCCAAGACACGTTAGCCAAGACACATTAGCCAAGACACATTAGCCAAGACACATTAGCCAAGACACCTTAGCCAAGACACATTAGCCAAGACACCTTAGCCAAGACACATTAGCCAAGACACATTAGCCAAGACACCTTAGTCAAGACACCTTAGCCAAGACACATTAGCCAAGACACCTTAGCCAAGACACGTTAGCCAAGACACATTAGCCAAGACACATTAGCGAAGACACCTTAGCCAAGACACATTAGCCAAGACACATTAGCCAAGACACCTTAGCCAATACACATTAGCGAAGACACCTTAGCCAAGACACATTAGCTTAGACAAATTAGCCAAGACACCTTAGCCAAGACACATTAGCCAAGACACCTTAGCCAAGACACCTTAGCCAAGACACCTTAGCCAAGACACCTTAGCCAAGACACCTTAGCCAAGACAAATTAGCCAAGACACCTTAGCCAAGACACATTAGCCAAGACACATTAGCCAAGACACCTTAGCCAAGACACTTTAGCCAAGACACCTTAGCGAAGACACATTATCCAAGACACCTTAGCCAAGACATCTTAGCCAAGACACCTTAGCCAAGACACATTAGCCAAGACACTTTAGCCGAGACACATTAGCAGTGACACATTAGCGAAGACACATTAGCCAAGACACCTTAGCCAAGACACATAAGCCAAGACACTTTAGCCAAGACACATTAGCCAAGACACATTAGCCAAGACACCTTAGCCAAGACACCTTAGCCAAGACACTTTAGCCAAGACACATTAGCCAAGACACATTAGCCAAGACACCTTAGCCAAGACACCTTAGCCAAGACACATTAGCCAAGACACATAAGCCGAGACACCTTAGCCAAGACACCTTAGCCAAGACACATTAGCCAAGACACATTAGCCAAGACACATTAGCCGAGACACATTAGCCAAGACACCTTAGCCAAGACACCTTAGCCAAGACACATTAGCCAAGACACCTTAGCCAAGACACATTAGCCAAGACACCTTAGCCAAGACACATTAGCCAAGACACCTTAGCCAAGACACCTTAGCCAAGACACATTAGCCAAGACACATTAGCCAAGACACATTAGCCAAGACACCTTAGCCAAGACACCTTAGCCAAGACACCTTAGCCAAGACACATTAGCCAAGACACCTTAGCCAAGACACCTTAGCCAAGACGCATTAGCCAAGACACCTTAGCCAAGACACATTAGCCAAGACACATTAGCCAACACACATTAGCCAAGACACCTTAGCCAAGACACATTAGCCAAGACACCTTAGTTAAGACACATTAGCCAAGACACCTTAGCCAAGACACATTAGCGAATACACCTTAGCCAAGACACATTAGCCAAGACACATAAGCCAAGACACATTAGCCAAGACACATTAGCCAAGACACATTAGCCAAGACACCTTAGCCAAGACACCTTAGCCAAGGCACCTTAGCCAAGACACATTAGCGAAGACACCTTAGCCAAGACACATTAGCCAAGACACATTAGCCAAGACACCTTAGCCAAGACACATTTGCGAAGACACCTTAGCCAAGATATATTAGCCAAGACACCTTAGCCAAGACACCTTAGCCAAGAAACTTTAGCCAAGACACCTTAGCCAAGACACATTAGCCAAGACACATTAGCCAAGACACCTTAGCCAAGACACCTTAGCGAAGACTCCTTAGCCAAGACACCTTAGCCAAGACATCTTAGCCAAGACACCTTAGCCAAGACACATTAGCCAAGACACTTTAGCCAAGACACATTAGCCAAGACACATTAGCGAAGACACATTAGCCAAGACACATTAGCGAAGACACATAAGCCAAGACACATTAGCCAAGACACCTTAGCCAAGACACATTAGCCAAGACACCTTAGCCAAGACACATTAGCCAAGACACATTAGCCAAGACACCTTAGCCAAGACACCTTAGCCAAGACACCTTAGCCAAGACACCTTAGCCAAGACACATTAGCCAAGACACCTTAGCCAAGACACCTTAGCCAAGACACATTAACCAAGACACATTAGCCAAGACACATTGGCCGACACATTAGCCAAGACACATTAGCCAAGACACATTAGCCAAGACACCTTAGCCAAGACACCTTAGCCAAGACACCTTAGCCAAGACTCCTTAGCCAAGACACATTAGCCAAGACACCTTAGCCAAGACACATTAGCGAAGACACCTTAGCCAAGACACATTAGCCAAGACACATTAGCCAAGACACCTTAGCCAAGACACATTAACGAAGACACCTTAGCCAAGACACATTAGCCAAGACACATTAGCCAAGACACCTTAGCCAAGACACTTTAGCCAAGACACCTTAGCCAAGACACATTAGCCAAGACACCTTAGCCAAGACACATTAGCCAAGACACATTAGCCAAGACACCTTAGCCAAGACACCTTAGCCAAGACACCTTAGCCAAGACACATTAGCTAAGACACATTAGCCAAGACACCTTAGCCAAGACACATTAGCGAAGACACCTTAGCCAAGACACATTAGCCAAGACACATTGGCCAAGACACCTTAGCCAAGACACCTTAGCCAAGACACCTTAGCCAAGACACCTTAGCGAAGACACATTAGCCAAGACTCCTTAGCCAAGACATCTTAGCCAAGACACCTTAGCCAAGACACATTAGCCAAGACACTTTAGCCGAGACACATTAGCGAAGACACATTAGCCAAGACACATTAGCGAAGACACCTTAGCCAAGACACATTAGCCAAGACACATTAGCCAAGACACCTTAGCCAAGACACATTAGCCAAGACACATTAGCCAAGACACCTTAGCCAAGACACCTTAGCCAAGACACATTAGCCAAGACACATTAGCCAAGACACCTTAGCCAAGACACATTAGCCAAGACACCTTAGCCAAGACACATTAGCGAAGACACCTTAGCCAAGACACATTAGCCAAGACACATTAGCCAAGACACCTTAGCCAAGACACCTTAGCCAAGACACCTTAGCCAAGACAATTTAGCAAAGACACCTTAGCCAAGACACCTTAGCCAAGACACCTTAGCCAAGACACATTAGCCAAGACACCTTAGCCAAGACACATTAGCGAAGACACCTTAGCCAAGACACATTAGCCAAGACACATTAGCCAAGACACCTTAGCCAAGACACTTTAGCCAACACACATTAGCCAAGACACATTAGCCAAGACACCTTAGCCAAGACACATTCACCAAGACTCATTAGCCAAGACACATTAGCCAAGACACCTTAGCCAAGACACATTAGCAAAGACACATTAGCCAAGACACATTAGCCGAGACACATTAGCCAAGACACATTAGCCAAAACACATTAGCCGAGACACCTTAGCCAAGACACCTTAGCCCAGACACCTTAGCCAAGACACTTTAGCCGAGACACATTAGCCAAGACACATTAGCCGAGACACATTAGCCAAGACACCTTAGCCAAGACACCTTAGCCAAGACATCTTAGCCAAGACATCTTAGCCAAGACACATTAGCCAAGACACCTTAGCCAAGACACATTAGCCAAGACACCTTAGCCAAGACACATTAGCCGAGACACCTTAGCCAAGACACCTTAGCCAAGACACCTTAGCCAAGACACATTAGCCAAGACACATTAGCCGAGACACCTTAGCCAAGACACATTAGCCAAGACACATTAGCCGAGACACCTTAGCCAAGACACATTAGCCAAGACACCTTAGCCAAGACACATTAGCCAAGACACATTAGCCGAGACACATTAGCCAAGACACCTTAGCCAAGACACCTTAGCCAAGACACATTAGCCAAGACACATTAGACAAGACACCTTAGCCAAGACACATTAGCCAAGACACATTAGCCGAGACACCTTAGCCAAGACACATTAGCCAAGACACCTTAGCCAAGACACATTAGCCAAGACACCTTAGCCAAGACACCTTAGCCAAGACACCTTAGCCAAGACACATTAGTCAAGACACATTAGCCGAGACACATAAGCCAAGACACCTTAGCCAAGACACATTAGCCAAGACACCTTAGCCAAGACACCTTAGCCAAGACACATTAGCCAAGACACCTTAGCCAAGACACCTTAGCCAAGACGCATTAGCCAAGACACATTAGCCAAGACACATTAGCCAAGACACATTAGCCAAGACACCTTAGCCAAGACACATTAGCCAAGACACCTTAGCCAAGACACATTAACCAAGACACATTAGCCAAGACACCTTAGTCAAGACACCTTAGCCAAGACACATTAGCCAAGACACCTTAGCCAAGACACATTAGCCAAGACACATTAGCCAAGACACATTAGCGAAGACACCTTAGCCAAGACACATTAGCCAAGACACATTAGACAAGACACCTTAGCCAAGACACATTAGCCAAGACACATTAGCCGAGACACCTTAGCCAAGACACATTAGCCAAGACACCTTAGCCAAGACACATTAGCCAAGACACCTTAGCCAAGACACCTTAGCCAAGACACATTAGCCAAGACACATTAGCCGAGACACCTTAGCCAAGACACCTTAGCCAAGACACCTTAGCCAAGACACATTAGTCAAGACACATTAGCCGAGACACATAAGCCAAGACACCTTAGCCAAGACACATTAGCCAAGACACGTTAGCCAAGACACATTAGCCAAGACACATTAGCCAAGACACATTAGCCAAGACACCTTAGCCAAGACACATTAGCCAAGACACCTTAGCCAAGACACATTAACCAAGACACATTAGCCAAGACACCTTAGTCAAGACACCTTAGCCAAGACACATTAGCCAAGACACCTTAGCCAAGACACATTAGCCAAGACACATTAGCCAAGACACATTAGCGAAGACACCTTAGCCAAGACACATTAGCCAAGACACATTAGCCAAGACACCTTAGCCAATACACATTAGCGAAGACACCTTAGCCAAGACACATTAGCTAAGACACATTAGCCAAGACACATTAGCCAAGACATCTTAGCCAAGACACCTTAGCCAAGACACATTAGCCAAGACACATTAGCCAAGACACCTTAGCCAAGACACCTTAGCCAAGACACATTAGCCAAGACACCTTAGCCAAGACACATTAGCCAAGACACCTTAGCCAAGACACCTTAGCCAAGACACTTTAGCCAAGACACCTTAGCCAAGACACATTATCCAAGACACCTTAGCCAAGACATCTTAGCCAAGACACCTTAGCCAAGACACATTAGCCAAGACACTTTAGCCGAGACACATTAGCAGTGACACATTAGCGAAGACACATTAGCCAAGACACCTTAGCCAAGACACATAAGCCAAGACACTTTAGCCAAGACACATTAGCCAAGACACATTAGCCAAGACACCTTAGCCAAGACACCTTAGCCAAGACACTTTAGCCTAGACACATTAGCCAAGACACATTAGCCAAGACACCTTAGCCAAGACACCTTAGCCAAGACACATTAGCCAAGACACATAAGCCGAGACACCTTAGCCAAGACACCTTAGCCAAGACACATTAGCCAAGACACATTAGCCAAGACACATTAGCCGAGACACATTAGCCAAGACACCTTAGCCAAGACACCTTAGCCAAGACACATTAGCCAAGACACCTTAGCCAAGACACATTAGCCAAGACACATTAGCCAAGACACATTAGCCAAGACACCTTAGCCAAGACACCTTAGCCAAGACACATTAGCCAAGACACATTAGCCAAGACACATTAGCCAAGACACCTTAGCCAAGACACCTTAGCCAAGACACCTTAGCCAAGACACATTAGCCAAGACACCTTAGCCAAGACACCTTAGCCAAGACACATTAGCCAAGACACCTTAGCCAAGACACATTAGCCAAGACACATTAGCCAAGACACATTAGCCAAGACACCTTAGCCAAGACACTTTAGCCAACACACATTAGCCAAGACACATTAGCCAAGACACATAAGCCAAGACACCTTAGCCAAGACACCTTAGGCAAGACACATTAGCCAAGACACATTAGCCGAGACACCTTAGCCAAGACACCTTAGCCAAGACACCTTAGCCAAGACACATTAGCCAAGACACATTAGCCGAGACACCTTAGCCAAGACACATTAGCCAAGACACCTTAGCCAAGACACATTAGCCAAGACACATTAGCCGAGACACATTAGCCAAGACACCTTAGCCAAGACACCTTAGCCAAGACACATTAGCCAAGACACATTAGACAAGACACCTTAGCCAAGACACATTAGCCAAGACACATTAGCCGAGACACCTTAGCCAAGACACATTAGCCAAGACACCTTAGCCAAGACACCTTAGCCAAGACACCTTAGCCAAGACACCTTAGCCAAGACACATTAGCCAAGACACATTAGCCGAGACACCTTAGCCAAGACACCTTAGCCAAGACACCTTAGCCAAGACACCTTAGCCAAGACACATTAGTCAAGACACATTAGCCGAGACACATAAGCCAAGACACGTTAGCCAAGACACATTAGCCAAGACACATTAGCGAAGACACCTTAGCCAAGACACATTAGCCAAGACACATTAGCCAAGACACCTTAGCCAATACACATTAGCGAAGACACCTTAGCCAAGACACATTAGCTAAGACACATTAGCCAAGACACCTTAGCCAAGACATCTTAGCCAAGACACCTTAGCCAAGACACATTAGCCAAGACACATTAGCCAAGACACCTTAGCCAAGACACCTTAGCCAAGACACATTAGCCAAGACACCTTAGCCAAGACACATTAGCCAAGACACCTTAGCCAAGACACCTTAGCCAAGACACTTTAGCCAAGACACCTTAGCGAAGACACATTATCCAAGACACCTTAGCCAAGACATCTTAGCCAAGACACCTTAGCCAAGACACATTAGCCAAGACACTTTAGCCGAGACACATTAGCAGTGACACATTAGCGAAGACACATTAGCCAAGACACCTTAGCCAAGACACATAAGCCAAGACACTTTAGCCAAGACACATTAGCCAAGACACATTAGCCAAGACACCTTAGCCAAGACACCTTAGCCAAGACACTTTAGCCAAGACACATTAGCCAAGACACATTAGCCAAGACACCTTAGCCAAGACACCTTAGCCAAGACACATTAGCCAAGACACATTAGCCGAGACACCTTAGCCAAGACACCTTAGCCAAGACACGTTAGCCAAGACACATTAGCCAAGACACATTAGCCGAGACACATTAGCCAAGACACCTTAGCCAAGACACCTTAGCCAAGACACATTAGCCAAGACACCTTAGCCAAGACACATTAGCCAAGACACATTAGCCAAGACACATTAGCCAAGACACCTTAGCCAAGACACCTTAGCCAAGACACATTAGCCAAGACACATTAGCCAAGACACATTAGCCAAGACACCTTAGCCAAGACACCTTAGCCAAGACACCTTAGCCAAGACACATTAGCCAAGACACCTTAGCCAAGACACCTTAGCCAAGACGCATTAGCCAAGACACCTTAGCCAAGACACATTAGCCAAGACACATTAGCCAACACACATTAGCCAAGACACCTTAGCCAAGACACATTAGCCAAGACACCTTAGTTAAGACACATTAGCCAAGACACCTTAGCCAAGACACATTAGCGAATACACCTTAGCCAAGACACATTAGCCAAGACACATAAGCCAAGACACATTAGCCAAGACACATTAGCCAAGACACATTAGCCAAGACACATTAGCCAAGACACCTTAGCCAAGACACCTTAGCCAAGGCACCTTAGCCAAGACACATTAGCGAAGACACCTTAGCCAAGACACATTAGCCAAGACACATTAGCCAAGACACCTTAGCCAAGACACATTTGCGAAGACACCTTAGCCAAGATATATTAGCCAAGACACCTTAGCCAAGACACCTTAGCCAAGAAACTTTAGCCAAGACACCTTAGCCAAGACACATTAGCCAAGACACATTAGCCAAGACACCTTAGCCAAGACACCTTAGCGAAGACTCCTTAGCCAAGACACCTTAGCCAAGACATCTTAGCCAAGACACCTTAGCCAAGACACATTAGCCAAGACACTTTAGCCAAGACACATTAGCCAAGACACATTAGCGAAGACACATTAGCCAAGACACATTAGCGAAGACACATAAGCCAAGACACATTAGCCAAGACACCTTAGCCAAGACACATTAGCCAAGACACCTTAGCCAAGACACATTAGCCAAGACACATTAGCCAAGACACCTTAGCCAAGACACCTTAGCCAAGACACCTTAGCCAAGACACCTTAGCCAAGACACATTAGCCAAGACACCTTAGCCAAGACACCTTAGCCAAGACACATTAACCAAGACACATTAGCCAAGACACATTGGCCGACACATTAGCCAAGACACATTAGCCAAGACACATTAGCCAAGACACCTTAGCCAAGACACCTTAGCCAAGACACCTTAGCCAAGACTCCTTAGCCAAGACACATTAGCCAAGACACCTTAGCCAAGACACATTAGCGAAGACACCTTAGCCAAGACACATTAGCCAAGACACATTAGCCAAGACACCTTAGCCAAGACACATTAACGAAGACACCTTAGCCAAGACACATTAGCCAAGACACATTAGCCAAGACACCTTAGCCAAGACACTTTAGCCAAGACACCTTAGCCAAGACACATTAGCCAAGACACCTTAGCCAAGACACATTAGCCAAGACACATTAGCCAAGACACCTTAGCCAAGACACCTTAGCCAAGACACCTTAGCCAAGACACATTAGCTAAGACACATTAGCCAAGACACCTTAGTCAAGACACATTAGCGAAGACACCTTAGCCAAGACACATTAGCCAAGACACATTGGCCAAGACACCTTAGCCAAGACACCTTAGCCAAGACACCTTAGCCAAGACACCTTAGCGAAGACACATTAGCCAAGACTCCTTAGCCAAGACATCTTAGCCAAGACACCTTAGCCAAGACACATTAGCCAAGACACTTTAGCCGAGACACATTAGCGAAGACACATTAGCCAAGACACATTAGCGAAGACACCTTAGCCAAGACACATTAGCCAAGACACATTAGCCAAGACACCTTAGCCAAGACACATTAGCCAAGACACATTAGCCAAGACACCTTAGCCAAGACACCTTAGCCAAGACACATTAGCCAAGACACATTAGCCAAGACACCTTAGCCAAGACACATTAGCCAAGACACCTTAGCCAAGACACATTAGCGAAGACACCTTAGCCAAGACACATTAGCCAAGACACATTAGCCAAGACACCTTAGCCAAGACACCTTAGCCAAGACACCTTAGCCAAGACAATTTAGCAAAGACACCTTAGCCAAGACACCTTAGCCAAGACACCTTAGCCAAGACACATTAGCCAAGACACCTTAGCCAAGACACATTAGCGAAGACACCTTAGCCAAGACACATTAGCCAAGACACATTAGCCAAGACACCTTAGCCAAGACACATTAGCCAAGACACATTAGCCAAGACACCTTAGCCAAGACACCTTAGCCAAGACACATTCACCAAGACTCATTAGCCAAGACACATTAGCCAAGACACCTTAGCCAAGACACATTAGCAAAGACACATTAGCCAAGACACATTAGCCGAGACACATTAGCCAAGACACATTAGCCAAAACACATTAGCCGAGACACCTTAGCCAAGACACCTTAGCCCAGACACCTTAGCCAAGACACATTAGCCGAGACACATTAGCCAAGACACATTAGCCGAGACACATTAGCCAAGACACCTTAGCCACGACACCTTAGCCAAGACACCTTAGCCAAGACACATCAGCCAAGACACATTAGCCGAGACACATTAGCCAAAACACATTAGCCAAGACACATTAGCCAAGACACATTAGCCAAGACACATTAGCCAAGACACCTAAGCCAAGACACCTTAGCCGAGACACATTAGCCAAGACACCTTAGCCAAGACACATTAGCCAAGACACATTAGCCGAGACACATTAGCCAAGACACATTAGCCAAGACACCTTAGCCAAGACACATTAGCGAAGACACTTTAGCCAAGACACCTTAGCCAAGACACCTTAGCCAAGACACCTTAGCCAAGACACCTTAGCCAAGACTCCTTAGCCAAGACATCTTAGCCAAGACACCTTAGCCAAGACACATTAGCCAAGACACTTTAGCCGAGACACATTAGCAGAGACACATTAGCCAAGACACCTTAGCGAAGACACCTTAGCCAAGACACATTAGCCAAGAAACATTAGCCAAGACACCTTAGCCAAGACACATTAGCCAAGACACATTAGCCAAGACACCTTAGCCAAGACACATTAGCCAAGACACCTTAGCCAAGACACATTAGCCAAGACACATTAGCCAAGACACATTAGCCAAGACACCTTAGCCAAGACACCTTAGCCAAGACACCTTAGCCAAGACTCATTAGCCAAGACACATTAGCCGAGACACCTTAGCCAAGACACCTTAGCCAAGACACATTAGCCAAGACACATTAGCCAAGACACCTTAGCCAAGACACCTTAGCCAAGACACATTAGCCAAGACACCTTAGCCAAGACACATTAGCCAAGACACATTAGCCAAGACACCTTAGCCAAGACACCTTAGCCAAGACACATTAGCCAAGACACCTTAGCCAAGACACATTAGCCAAGACAACTTAGCTTAGAAACATTAGCGAAGACACCTTAGCCAAGACACATTAGCCAAGACACATTAGCCAAGACACCTTAGCCAAGACACCTTAGATAAGACACCTTAGCTAAGACACCTTAGCCAAAACACATTAGCCAAGACACATTAGCCAAGACACATTAGCCAAGACACCTTAGCCAAGACACATTAGCCAAGACACCATACAAGACACATTAGCCAAGACACCTTAGCCAAGACACCTTAGCCAAGACACATTAGCCAAGACACATTAGCGAAGACACCTTAGCCAAGACACATTAGCCAAAACACATTAGCCAAGACACATTAGCCAAGACACATTAGCCAAGACACATTAGCCAAGACACCTTAGCCAAGACACATTAGCCAAGACACATTAGCCAAGACACCTTAGCCAAGACACCTTAGCCAAGACACATTAGCCAAGACACCTTAGCCAAGACACCTTAGCCAAGACACCTTAGCCAAGACACATTAGCCAAGACACCTTAGCCAAGACACATTAGCCAAGACACCTTAGCCAAGACACATTAGCCAAGACACATAAGCCAAGACACCTGAGCCAAGACACATTAGCCAAGACACATTAGCCAAGACACATTAGCCAAGTTACCTTAGCCAAGACACCTTAGCCAAGACACCTTAGCCAAGACACCTTAGCCAAGACACCTTAGCCAAGACACCTTAGTCAAGACACCTTAGCCAAGACACATTAGCAAAGACACATTAGCCAAGACACATTAGCCAAGACACCTTAGCCAAGACACCTGAGCCAAGACAAATTAGCCGAGACACCTTAGCCAAGACACCTTAGCCCAGACACCTTAGCCAAGACACATTAGCCGAGACACATTAGCCAAGACACATTAGCCGAGAAACATTAGCCAAGACACCTTAGCCACGACACCTTAGCCAAGACACCTTAGCCAAGACACATTAGCCGAGACACATTAGCCGAGACACATTAGCCAAGACACATTAGCCAAGACACATTAGCCAAGACACATTAGCCAAGACACATTAGCCAAGACACCTTAGCCAAGGCACCTTAGCCAAGACACATTAGCCAAGACACCTTAGCCAAGACACATTAGCCAAGACACATTAGCCGAGACACATTAGCCGAGACACATTAGCCAAGACACATTAGCAGAGACACATTAGCCAAGACACATCAGCCAAGACACCTAAGCCAAAACACATTAGCCAAAACACCTTAGCCAAGACACCTTAGCCAAGACACATTAGCCGAGACACCTTAGCCAAGACACATTAGCCAAGACACCTTAGCCAAGACACATTAGCCAAGACACATTAGCCGAGACACATTAGCCAAGACACCTTAGCCAAGACACCTTAGCCAAGACACCTTAGCCAAGACACATTAGCCAAGACACCTTAGCCAAGACACATTAGCCAAGACACCTTAGCCAAGACACCTTAGCCAAGACACATTAGCCAAGACACCTTAGCCAAGACACATTAGCGAAGACACCTTAGCCAAGACACATTAGCCAAGACACATTAGCCAAGACACATTAGCCAAGACACCTTAGCCAAGACACATTAGCCAAGACACCTTAGCCAAGACACATTAGCCAAGACACATTAGCCAAGTTACCTTAGCAAAGACACCTTAGCCAAGACACATTAGCCAAGACACCTTAGCCAAGACACATTAGCGAAGACACCTTAGCCAAGACACATTAGCCAAGACACATTAGCCAAGACACATTAGCCAAGACACATTAGCCAAGACACCTTAGCCAAGACACATTAGCCAAGACACATTAGCCAAGACACCTTAGCCAAGACACCTTAGCCAAGACACATTAGCCAAGACACCTTAGCCAAGACACATTAGCCAAGACACCTTAGCCAAGACACCTTAGCCAAGACACATTAGCCAAGACACATTAGCCAAGACACATTAGCGAAGACACCTTAGCCAAGACACATTAGCCAAGACACATTAGCCAAGACACATAAGCCAAGACACATTAGCCAAGACACCTTAGCCAAGACACATTATCCAAGACACATTAGCCAAGACACATTAGCCAAGATACATAAGCCAAGACACCTTAGCCAAGACACATTAGCAAAGACACATTAGCCAAGACACATAAGCCGAGACACATTAGCCGAGACACATTAGCCAAGACACCTTAGCCACGACACCTTAGCCAAGACACATTAGCCAAGACACATTAGCCAAGACACATTAGCCGAGACACATTAGCCAAGACACATTAGCGAAGACACCTTAGCCAAGACACATTAGCCAAGACACCTTAGCCAAGATACATTAGCCAAGACACATTAGCCAAGACACCTTAGCCAAGACACCTTAGCCAAGACACATTAGCCGAGACACCTTAGCCAAGACACATTAGCCAAGACACATTAGCCAAGTTACCTTAGCAAAGACACATTAGCCAAGACACATTAGCCAAGACACCTTAGCAAAGACACATTAGCGAAGACACCTTAGCCAAGACACATTAGCCAAGACACATTAGCCAAGACACCTTAGCCAAGACACCTTAGCCAAGACACATTAGCCAAGACACATTAGCCAAGACACCTTAGCCAAGACACATTAGCGAAGACACCTTAGCTTAGACACATTAGCCAAGACACATTAGCCAAGACACATTAGCCAAGACACATTAGCCAAGACACATTAGCCGAGACACATTAGCCAAGACACCTTAGCCAAGACACATTAGCCAAGACACCTTAGCCAAGACACCTTAGCCAAGACACCTTAGCCAAGACACCTTAGCCAAGACACATTAGCCAAGACACATTAGCCAAGACACCTTAGCCAAGACACATTAGCGAAGACACCTTAGCTTAGACACATTAGCCAAGACACATTAGCAAAGACACATTAGCCAAGACACATAAGCCGAGACACATTAGCCGAGACACATTAGCCAAGACACCTTAGCCAAGACACATTAGCCAAGACACCTTAGCCAAGACACCTTAGCCAAGACACCTTAGCCAAGACACCTTAGCCAAGACACATTAGCCAAGACACATTAGCCAAGACACATTAGCGAAGACACCTTAGCCAAGCCATATTAGCCAAGACAAATGAGCCAAGACACCTTAGCCAAGACACATTAGCCAAGACACATTAGCCAAAACACCTTAGCCAAGACACATTAGCCAAGACACATTAGCCAAGACACCTTAGCCAAGACACCTGAGCCAAGACAAATTAGCCAAGACACATTAGCCAAGACACATTAGCCAAGACACATTAGCCATGACACCTTAGCCAAGACACCTTAGCCAAGACACCTTTGCCAAGACACCTTAGCCAAGACACCTTAGCCAAGACACATTAGCCAAGACACATTAGCCAAGACACATTAGCCAAGACACCTTAGCCAAGACACACTAGCGAAGACACCTTAGCCAAGACACATTAGCCAAGACACATTAGCCAAGACACCTTAGCCAAGACACCTTAGCCATGACACATTAGCCAAGACACATTAGCCAAGACACCTTAGCCAAGACACATTAGCGAAGACACCTCAGCTTAGACACATTAGCCAAGACACATTAGCCAAGACACCTTTGCCAAGACACCTTAGCCAAGACACATTAGCCAAGACACCTTAGCCAAGACACCTTAGCCAAGACACCTGAGCCAAGACAAATTAGCCAAGACACATTAGCCAAGACACCTTAGAAAAGACACCTTAGCCATGACACATTAGCCAAGACACATTAGCCAAGACACCTTAGCCAAGACACATTAGCGAAGACACCTCAGCTTAGACACATTAGCCAAGACACATTAGCCAAGACACCTTTGCCAAGACACCTTAGCCAAGACACATTAGCCAAGACACCTTAGCCAAGACACCTTAGCCAAGACACCTGAGCCAAGACAAATTAGCCAAGACACATTAGCCAAGACACCTTAGAAAAGACACCTTAGCCAGGACACATTAGCCAAGACACCTTAGCGAAGACACCTTAGCCAAGACACATTAGCCAAGACACCTTAGCCAAGACACATTAGCCAAGACACCTTAGCCAAGACACACTAGCGAAGACACCTTAGCCAAGACACATTAGCCAAGACACATTAGCCAAGACACCTTAGCCAAGATACATTAGCCAAGACACATTAGCCAAGACACCTTAGCCAAGACACCTTAGCCAAGACACATTAGCCAAGACACCTTAGCCAAGACACATTAGCCAAGACACCTTAGCCAAGACACCTTAGCCAAGACACATTAGCCAAGACACATTAGCCAAGACACATTAGCGAAGACACCTTAGCCAAGACACATTAGCCAAGACACATTAGCCAAGACACATAAGCCAAGACACATTAGCCAAGACACCTTAGCCAAGACACATTAGCTAAGACACATTAGCCAAGACACATTAGCCAAGATACATAAGCCAAGACACCTTAGCCAAGACACATTAGCAAAGACACATTAGCCAAGACACATAAGCCGAGACACCTTACCCAAGACACCTTAGCCAAGACACATTAACCAAGACACCTTAGCCAAGACACATTCTCCGACACATTAGCCAAGACACATTAGCCAAGACACATTAGCCAAGACACCTTAGCCAAGACACCTTAGCCAAGACACATTAGCCAAGACACCTTAGCCAAGACACCTTAGCCAAGATTCCTTAGCCAAGACACCTTAGCCAATACATATTAGCCAAGACACATAAGCCGAGACACCTTAGCCAAGACACCTTAGCCAAGACACCTTAGCCAAGATACATTAGCCAAGACACATTTGCCGAGACACATTAGCCAAGACACCTTAGCCAAGACACATTAGCCAAGACACATTAGCCAAGACACCTTAGCCAAGACACCTTAGCCAAGACACATTAGCCAAGACACCTTAGCCAAGACACCTTAGCCAAGACACCTTAGCCAAGACACTTTAGCCAAGACACATTAGCCAAGACACATTAGCCAAGACACCTTAGCCAAGACACCTTAGCCAAGACACCTTAGCCAAGACACCTTAGCCAAGACACCTTAGCCAAGACACCTTAGCCAAGACACCTTAGCCAAGACACATTAGCCAAGACACCTTAGCCAAGACACATTAGCCAAGACACATTAGCCAAGACACCTTAGCCAAGACACATTAGCCAAGACACCTTAGCCAAGACACATTAGCCAAGACACATTAGCCGAGACACCGTAGCCAAGACACCTTAGCCAAGACACCTTAGCCAAGACACATTAGCCGAGACACATTAGCCAAGACACCTTAGCCAAGACACCTTAGCCAAGACACCTTAGCCAAGACACCTTAGCCAAGACACATTAGCCAAGACACATTAGCCAAGACACATTAGCCAAGACACCTTAGCCAAGACACCTTAGCCAAGACACCTTAGCCAAGACACATTACCCAAGACACCTTAGCCAAGACACATTAGCCAAGACACATTAGCCAAGACACATTTGTCAAGACACCTTAGCCAAGACACATTAGCCAAGACACATTAGCCAAGACACATTAGCCAAGACACCTTAGCCAAGACACCTTAGCCAAGACACATTGGCCAAGACACATTAGCCAAGACACATTAGCCTAGACACCTTAGCCAAGACACCTTAGCCAAGACACCTTAGCCAAGACACATTAGCCAAGACACATTAGCCGAGACACCTTAGCCAAGACACCTTAGCCAAGACACCTTAGCCAAGACACATTAGCCAAGACACCTTAGCCAAGACACCTTAGCCAAGACACATTAGCCAAGACACCTTAGCCAGGACACATTAGCCAAGACACCTTAGCCAAGACACCTTAGCCAAGACACCTTAGCCAAGACACATTAGCCAAGACACCTTAGCCAAGACACATTAGCCAAGACACCTTAGCCAAAACACCTTAGCCAAGACACCTTAGCCAAGACACCTTAGCCAAGACACATTAGCCAAGACACATTAGCCAAGACACATTAGCCAAGACACCTTAGCCAAGACACATTAGCCAAGACACCTTAGCCAAGACACATTAGCCAAGACACCTTAGCCAAGACACATTAGCCAAGACACATTAGCCAAGACACATTAGCCAAGACACATTAGCCAAGACACATTAGCCAAGACACCTTAGCCAAGACACATTAGCCAAGACACATTAGCCAAGACACATTAGCCAAGACACATTAGCCAAGACACATTAGCCAAGACACATTAGCCAAGACACCTTAGCCAAGACACCTTAGCCAAGACACCTTAGCCAAGACACATTAGCCAAGACACCTTAGCCAAGACACCTTAGCCAAGACACATTAGCGAAGACACCTTAGCCAAGCCACATTAGCCAAGACAAATGAGCCAAGACACCTTAGCCAAGACACATTAGCCAAGACACATTAGCCAAAACACCTTAGCCAAGACACATTAGCCAAGACACATTAGCCAAGACACCTTAGCCAAGACACCTGAGCCAAGACACATTAGCCAAGACACATTAGCCAAGACACATTAGCCAAGACACATTAGCCAAGACACATTAGCCATGACACCTTAGCCAAGACACCTTAGCCAAGACACCTTAGCCAAGACACCTTAGCCAAGACACATTAGCCAAGACACATTAGCCAAGACACATTAGCCAAGACACATTAGCCAAGACACATTAGCCAAGACACATTAGCCAAGACACCTTACCCAAGACACCTTAGCCAAGACACATTAACCAAGACACATTAGCCAAGACACATTCTCCGACACATTAGCCAAGACACATTAGCCAAGACACATTAGCCAAGACACCTTAGCCAAGACACCTTAGCCAAGACACCTTAGCCAAGACACATTAGCCAAGACACCATAGCCAAGACACCTTAGCCAAGACACTTTAGCCAAGACACATTAGCCAAGACACCTTAGCCAATACATATTAGCCAAGACACATAAGCCGAGACACCTTAGCCAAGACACCTTAGCCAAGACACCTTAGCCAAGATACATTAGCCAAGACACATTTGCCGAGACACATTAGCCAAGACACATTAGCCAAGACACATTAGCCAAGACACATTAGCCAAGACACCTTAGCCAAGACACCTTAGCCAAGACACCTTAGCCAAGACACCTTAGCCAAGACACCTTAGCCAAGACACCTTAGCCAAGATACTTTAGCCAAGACACATTAGCCAAGACACCTTAGCCAAGACACATTAGCCAAGACACATTAGCCAAGACACCTTAGCCAAGACACATTAGCCAAGACACCTTAGCCAAGACACATTAGCCAAGACACATTAGCCGAGACACCTTAGCCAAGACACCTTAGCCAAGACACCTTAGCCAAGACACATTAGCCAAGACACATTAGCGAAGACACCTTAGCCAAGACACATTAGCCAAGACACATTAGCCAAGACACATTAGCCAAGACACATTAGCCAAGACACATTAGCCAAGACACATTAGCCAAGACACATTAGCCGAGACACCTTAGCCAAGACACCTTAGCCAAGACACCTTAGCCAAGACACATTAGCCAAGACACCTTAGCCAAGACACCTTAGCCAAGACACATTAGCCAAGACACCTTATCCAAGACGCATTAGCCAAGACACATTAGCCAGGACACATTAGCCAAGACACATTAGCCAAGACACCTTAGCCAAGACACCTTAGCCAAGACACATTAGCCAAGACACATTAGCCGAGACACCTTAGCCAAGACACCTTAGCCAAGACACCTTAGCCAAGACACATTAGCCAAGACACCTTAGCCAAGACACCTTAGCCAAGACACATTAGCCAAGACACCTTAGCCAAGACACATTAGCCAGGACACATTAGCCAAGACACCTTAGCCAAGACACCTTAGCCAAGACACCTTAGCCCAGACACATTAGCCAAGACACCTTAGCCAAGACACATTAGCCAAGACACCTTAGCCAAGACACCTTAGCCAAGACACCTTAGCCAAGACACCTTAGCCAAGACACATTAGCCAAGACACATTAGCCAAGACACCTTAGCCAAGACACCTTAGCCAAGACACATTAGCCAAGACACATTAGCCAAGACACATTAGCCAAGACACATTAGCCAAGACACATTAGCCAAGACACATTAGCCAAGACACCTTAGCCAAGACACATTAGCCAAGACACCTTAGCCAGGACACATTAGCCAAGACACATTAGCCAAGACACATTAGCCAAGACACATTAGCCAAGACACCTTAGCCAAGACACCTTAGCCAAGACACCTTAGCCAAGACACATTAGCCAAGACACATTAGCCAAGACACATTAGCCAAGACACCTTAGCCAAGACACCTTAGCCAAGACACCTTAGCCAAGACACCTTAGCCAAGACACATTAGCCAAGACACATTAGCCAAGACACCTTAGCCAAGACACATTAGCCAAGACACATTAGTCAAGACACATTAGCCAAGACACATTAGCCAAGACACCTTAGCCAAGACACATTAGCCAAGACACCTTAGCCAAGACACATTAGCCAAGACACCTTAGCCAAGACACATTAGCCAAGACACATTAGTCAAGACACATTAGCCAAGACACATTAGCCAAGACACATTAGCCAAGTTACCTTAGCCAAGACACCTTAGCCAAGACACATTAGCCAAGACACCTTAGCCAAGACACATTAGCCAAGACACATTAGCCGAGACACCTTAGCCAAGACACCTTAGCCAAGACACCTTAGCCAAGACACATTAGCCAAGACACCTTAGCCAAGACACCTTAGCCAAGACACATTAGCCAAGACACCTTAGCCAGGACACATTAGCCAAGACACATTAGCCAAGACACATTAGCCAAGACACCTTAGCCAAGACACCTTAGCCAAGACACTTTAGCCAAGACACATTAGCCAAGACACATTAGCCAAGACACATTAGCCAAGTTACCTTAGCCAAGACACCTTAGCCAAGACACCTTAGCCAAGACACCTTAGCCAAGACACATTAGCCAAGACACCTTAGCCAAGACACATTAGCCAAGACACCTTAGCCAAGACACATTAGCCAAGACACCTTAGCCAAGACACATTAGCCAAGACACATTAGCCAAGACACATTAGCCAAGACACCTTAGCCAAGACACCTTAGCCAAGACACATTAGCCAAGACACATTAGCCAAGACACATTAGCCAAGACACCTTAGCCAAGACACCTTAGCCAAGACACCTTAGCCAAGACACATTAGCCAAGACACATTAGCCAAGACACATTAGCCAAGACACCTTAGCCAAGACACATTAGCCAAGACACATTAGTCAAGACACATTAGCCAAGACACATTAGCCAAGACACCTTAGCCAAGACACATTAGCCAAGACACCTTAGCCAAGACACATTAGCCAAGACACCTTAGCCAAGACACATTAGCCAAGACACATTAGCCAAGACACATTAGCCAAGACACCTTAGCCAAGACACCTTAGCCAAGACACCTTAGCCAAGACACCTTAGCCAAGACACATTAGCCAAGACACATTAGCCAAGACACATTAGCCAAGACACCTTAGCCAAGACACATTAGCCAAGACACATTAGCCAAGACACCTTAGCCAAGACACCTTAGCCAAGACACATTAGCCAAGACACCTTAGCCAAGACACCTTAGCCAAGACACATTAGCCAAGACACCTTAGCCAGGACACATTAGCCAAGACACCTTAGCCAAGACACCTTAGCCAAGACACCTTAGCCAAGACACATTAGCCAAGACACCTTAGCCAAGACACATTAGCCAAGACACCTTAGCCAAGACACCTTAGCCAAGACACCTTAGCCAAGACACCTTAGCCAAGACACATTAGCCAAGACACATTAGCCAAGACACATTAGCCAAGACACCTTAGCCAAGACACATTAGCCAAGACACATTAGCCAAGACACATTAGCCAAGACAAATTAGCCAAGACACATTAGCCAAGACACCTTAGCCAAGACACATTAGGTAAGACACATTAGCCAAGACACATAAGCCAAGACACATTAGCCAAGACACATTAGCCAAGACACATTAGCCAAGACACATTAGCCAAGACACATTAGCCGAGACACCTTAGCCAAGACACCTTAGCCAAGACACCTTAGCCAAGACACATTAGCCAAGACACCTTAGCCAAGACACCTTAGCCAAGACACATTAGCCAAGACACCTTATCCAAGACGCATTAGCCAAGACACATTAGCCAGGACACATTAGCCAAGACACATTAGCCAAGACACCTTAGCCAAGACACCTTAGCCAAGACACATTAGCCAAGACACATTAGCCGAGACACCTTAGCCAAGACACCTTAGCCAAGACACCTTAGCCAAGACACATTAGCCAAGACACCTTAGCCAAGACACCTTAGCCAAGACACATTAGCCAAGACACCTTAGCCAGGACACATTAGCCAAGACACATTAGCCAAGACACATTAGCCAAGACACCTTAGCCAAGACACCTTAGCCAAGACACTTTAGCCAAGACACATTAGCCAAGACACATTAGCCAAGACACATTAGCCAAGTTACCTTAGCCAAGACACCTTAGCCAAGACACCTTAGCCAAGACACCTTAGCCAAGACACATTAGCCAAGACACCTTAGCCAAGACACCTTAGCCAAGACACCTTAGCCAAGACGCATTAGCCAAGACACCTTAGCCAAGACACATTAGCCAAGACACATTAGCCAAGACACCTTAGCCAAGACACATTAGCCAAGACACCTTAGCCAGGACACATTAGCCAAGACACCTTAGCCAAGACACCTTAGCCAAGACACCTTAGCCAAGACACATTAGCCAAGACACATTAGCCAAGACACCTTAGCCAAGACACCTTAGCCAAGACACCTTAGCCAAGACACATTAGCCAAGACACATTAGCCAAGACACCTTAGCCAAGACACATTAGCCAAGACACATTAGCCAAGACACATTAGCCGAGACACCTTAGCCAAGACACCTTAGCCAAGACACCTTAGCCAAGACACCTTAGCCAAGACACATTAGCCAAGACACATTAGCCAAGACACCTTAGCCAAGACACCTTAGCCAAGACACATTAGCCAAGACACATTAGCCAAGACACCTTAGCCAAGACACATTAGCCAAGACACATTAGCCAAGACACCTTAGCCGAGACACCTTAGCCAAGACACCTTAGCCAAGACGCATTAGCCAAGACACTTTAGCCAAGACACATTAGCCAAGACACATTAGCCAAGTTACCTTAGCCAAGACACCTTAGCCAAGACACCTTAGCCAAGACACCTTAGCCAAGACACCTTAGCCAAGACACATTAGCCAAGACACATTAGCCAAGACACATTAGCCAAGACACCTTAGCCAAGACACATTAGCCAAGACACATTAGTCAAGACACATTAGCCAAGACACATTAGCCAAGACACCTTAGCCAAGACACATTAGCCAAGACACCTTAGCCAAGACACCTTAGCCAAGACACCTTAGCCAAGACACATTAGCCAAGACACATTAGCCGAGACACCTTAGCCAAGACACCTTAGCCAAGACACCTTAGCCAAGACACATTAGCCAAGACACCTTAGCCAAGACACCTTAGCCAAGACACATTAGCCAAGACACCTTAGCCAGGACACATTAGCCGAGACACCTTAGCCAAGACACCTTAGCCAAGACGCATTAGCCAAGACACTTTAGCCAAGACACCTTAGCCAAGACACCTTAGCCAAGACACCTTAGCCAAGACACATTAGCCAAGACACCTTAGCCAAGACACCTTAGCCAAGACACCTTAGCCAAGACGCATTAGCCAAGACACCTTAGCCAAGACACATTAGCCAAGACACATTAGCCAAGACACCTTAGCCAAGACACATTAGCCAAGACACCTTAGCCAGGACACATTAGCCAAGACACCTTAGCCAAGACACCTTAGCCAAGACACCTTAGCCAAGACACATTAGCCAAGACACATTAGCCAAGACACCTTAGCCAAGACACCTTAGCCAAGACACCTTAGCCAAGACACATTAGCCAAGACACATTAGCCAAGACACCTTAGCCAAGACACATTAGCCAAGACACATTAGCCAAGACACATTAGCCGAGACACCTTAGCCAAGACACCTTAGCCAAGACACCTTAGCCAAGACACCTTAGCCAAGACACATTAGCCAAGACACATTAGCCAAGACACCTTAGCCAAGACACCTTAGCCAAGACACATTAGCCAAGACACATTAGCCAAGACACCTTAGCCAAGACACATTAGCCAAGACACATTAGCCAAGACACATTAGCCGAGACACCTTAGCCAAGACACCTTAGCCAAGACACCTTAGCCAAGACACTTTAGCCAAGACACATTAGCCAAGACACATTAGCCAAGTTACCTTAGCCAAGACACCTTAGCCAAGACACCTTAGCCAAGACACCTTAGCCAAGACACCTTAGCCAAGACACATTAGCCAAGACACATTAGCCAAGACACATTAGCCAAGACACCTTAGCCAAGACACATTAGCCAAGACACATTAGTCAAGACACATTAGCCAAGACACATTAGCCAAGACACCTTAGCCAAGACACATTAGCCAAGACACCTTAGCCAAGACACATTAGCCAAGACACCTTAGCCAAGACACATTAGCCAAGACACATTAGCCAAGACACATTAGCCAAGACACCTTAGCCAAGACACCTTAGCCAAGACACCTTAGCCAAGACACCTTAGCCAAGACACATTAGCCAAGACACATTAGCCAAGACACATTAGCCAAGACACCTTAGCCAAGACACATTAGCCAAGACACATTAGCCAAGACACATTAGCCAAGACACATTAGCCAAGACACATTAGCCAAGACACATTAGCCAAGACACATTAGCCAAGACACCTTAGCCAAGACACATTAGCCAAGACACATTAGCCAAGACACATTAGCCAAGACACATTAGCCAAGACACATTAGCCAAGACACATTAGCCAAGACACATTAGCCAAGACACATTAGCCGAGACACCTTAGCCAAGACACCTTAGCCAAGACACCTTAGCCAAGACACATTAGACAAGACACATTAGCCAAGACACCTTAGCCAAGACACATTAGCCAAGACACCTTAGCCAAGACGCATTAGCCAAGACACCTTAGCAAAGACACATTAGTCAAGACACCTTAGCCAAGACACCTTAGCCAAGACACCTTAGCCAAGACACATTAGCCAAGACACATTAGCCGAGACACCTTAGCCAAGACACCTTAGCCAAGACACCTTAGCCAAGACACATTAGCCAAGACACCTTAGCCAAGACACCTTAGCCAAGACACATTAGCCAAGACACCTTAGCCAGGACACATTAGCCAAGACACATTAGCCAAGACACATTAGCCAAGACACCTTAGCCAAGACACCTTAGCCAAGACACATTAGCCAAGACACATTAGCCAAGACACATTAGCCAAGACACCTTAGCCAAGACACCTTAGCCAAGACACCTTAGCCAAGACACATTAGCCAAGACACATTAGCCAAGACACATTAGCCAAGACACATTAGCCAAGACACCTTAGCCAAGACACATTAGCCAAGACACATTAGCCAAGACACATTAGCCAAGACACATTAGCCAAGACACATTAGCCAAGACACATTAGCCAAGACACATTAGCCAAGACACATTAGCCAAGACACATTAGCCAAGACACATTAGCCAAGACACCTTAGCCAGGACACATTAGCCAAGACACATTAGCCAAGACACATTAGCCAAGACACATTAGCCAAGACACATAAGCCAAGACACCTTAGCCAAGACACCTTAGCCAAGACACCTTAGCCAAGACACATTAGCCAAGACACCTTAGCCAAGACACCTTAGCCAAGACACATTAGCCAAGACACCTTAGCCAAGACGCATTAGCCAAGACACATTAGCCAAGACACATTAGCCAAGACACCTTAGCCAAGACACCTTAGCCAAGACACCTTATCCAAGACACATTAGCCAAGACACATTAGCCGAGACACCTAAGCCAAGACACCTTAGCCAAGACACCTTAGCCAAGACACATTAGCCAAGACACATAAGCCAAGACACCTTAGCCAAGACACATTAGCCAAGATACCTTAGCCAGGACACATTAGCCAAGACACCTTAGCCAAGACACATTAGCCAAGACACCTTAGCCAAGACACCTTAGCCAAGACACCTTAGCCAAGACACCTTAGCCAAGACACATTAGCCAAGACACCTTAGCCAAGACACCTTAGCCAAGACACCTTAGCCAAGACACCTTAGCCAAGACACATTAGCCAAGACACATTAGCCGAGACACCTTAGCCAAGACACCTTAGCCAAGACACCTTAGCCAAGACACATTAGCCAAGACACATTAGCCAAGACACATTAGCCAAGACACCTTAGCCAAGACACATTAGCCAAGACACATTAGCCAAGACACATTAGCCAAGACACCTTAGCCAAGACACCTTAGCCAAGACACATTAGCCAAGACACATTAGCCAAGACACCTTAGCCAAGACACCTTAGCCAAGACACCTTAGCCAAGACACCTTAGCCAAGACACCTTAGCCAAGACACATTAGCCAAGACACATTAGCCAAGACACATTAGCCAAGACACCTTAGCCAAGACACATTAGCCAAGACACATTAGTCAAGACACATTAGCCAAGACACATTAGCCAAGACACCTTAGCCAAGACACATTAGCCAAGACACCTTAGCCAAGACACATTAGCCAAGACACCTTAGCCAAGACACATTAGCCAAGACACATTAGCCAAGACACATTAGCCAAGACACCTTAGCCAAGACACCTTAGCCAAAACACATTAGCCAAGACACATTAGCCAAGACACATTAGCCAAGACACATTAGCCAAGACACCTTAGCCAAGACACATTAGCCAAGACACATTAGCCAAGACACATTAGCCAAGACACATTAGCCAAGACACATTAGCCAAGACACATTAGCCAAGACACCTTAGCCAAGACACATTAGCCAAGACACATTAGCCAAGACACATTAGCCAAGACACCTTAGCCAAGACACCTTAGCCAAAACACCTTAGCCAAGACACATTAGCCAAGACAAATTAGCCAAGCACCTTAGCCAAGACACATTAGCCAAGACACCTTAGCCAAGACACCTTAGCCAAGACACATTAGCCAAGACACCTTAGCCAAGACGCATTAGCCAAGACACATTAGCCAAGACACCTTAGCCAAGACACCTTAGCCAAGACACCTTAGCCAAGACACATTAGCCAAGACACATTAGCCGAGACACCTTAGCCAAGACACCTTAGCCAAGACACCTTAGCCAAGACACATTAGCCAAGACACCTTAGCCAAGACACCTTAGCCAAGACACCTTAGCCAAGACACCTTAGCCAGGACACATTAGCCAAGACACATTAGCCGAGACACCTTAGCCAAGACACCTTAGCCAAGACACCTTAGCTAAGACACCTTAGCCAAGACACATTAGCCAAGACACCTTAGCCAAGACACCTTAGCCAAGACACATTAGCCAAGACACCTTAGCCAGGACACATTAGCCAAGACACATTAGCCAAGACACATAAGCCAAGACACCTTAGCCAAGACACCTTAGCCAAGACACATTAGCCAAGACACATTAGCCAAGACACATTAGCCAAGACACCTTAACCAAGACACATTAGCCAAGACACATTAGCCAAGACACATTAGCCAAGACACATTAGCCAAGACACCTTAGCCAAGACACATTAGCCAAGACACCTTAGCCAAGACGCCTTAGCCAAGACACCTTAGCCAAGACACATTAGCCAAGACACATTAGCCAAGACACCTTAGCCAAGACACCTTAGCCAAGACACCTTAGCCAAGACACATTAGCCAAGACACATTAGCCAAGACACATTAGCCAAGACACATTAGCCGAGACACATTAGCCAAGACACATTAGCCAAGACACATTAGCCGAGACACCTTAGCCAAGACACATTAGCCAAGACACCTTAGCCAAGACACCTTAGCCAAGACACATTAGCCAAGACACATTAGCCAAGACACATTAGCCAAGACACCTTAGCCAAGACACCTTAGCCAAAACACCTTAGCCAAGACACATTAGCCAAGACAAATTAGCCAAGACACCTTAGCCAAGACACATTAGCCAAGACACCTTAGCCAAGACACCTTAGCCAAGACACATTAGCCAAGACACCTTAGCCAAGACGCATTAGCCAAGACACATTAGCCAAGACACCTTAGCCAAGACACCTTAGCCAAGACACCTTAGCCAAGACACATTAGCCAAGACACATTAGCCGAGACACCTTAGCCAAGACACCTTAGCCAAGACACCTTAGCCAAGACACATTAGCCAAGACACCTTAGCCAAGACACCTTAGCCAGGACACATTAGCCAAGACACATTAGCCGAGACACCTTAGCCAAGACACCTTAGCCAAGACACATTAGCCAAGACACCTTAGCCAAGACACCTTAGCCAAGACACATTAGCCAAGACACCTTAGCCAGGACACATTAGCCAAGACACATTAGCCAAGACACATTAGCCAAGACACCTTAGCCAAGACACCTTAGCCAAGACACTTTAGCCAAGACACATTAGCCAAGACACATTAGCCAAGACACCTTAGCCAAGACACCTTAGCCAAGACACATTAGCCAAGACACCTTAGCCAAGACGCATTAGCCAAGACACATTAGCCAAGACACATTAGCCAAGACACCTTAGCCAAGACACCTTAGCCAAGACACCTTAGCCAAGACACATTAGCCAAGACACATTAGCCGAGACACCTTAGCCAAGACACCTTAGCCAAGACACATTAGCCAAGACACTTTAGCCAAGACACATTAGCCAAGACACATTAGCCAAGACACCTTAGCCAAGACACCTTAGCCAAGACACATTAGCCAAGACACATTAGCCAAGACACCTTAGCCAAGACACATTAGCCGAGACACATTAGCCAAGACACATTAGCCGAGACACATTAGCCAAGACACATTAGCCAAGACACCTTAGCCAAGACACATTAGCCAAGATACAATAGAAAAGACACATTAGCCGAGACACATTAGCCAAGACACCTTAGCCAAGACACCTTAGCCAAGATACATTAGCCAAGACACATTAGCCGAGACACATTAGCCAAGACACCTTAGCCAAGACACCTTAGCCAAGACACATTAGCCAAGACACCTTAGCCAAGACACATTAGCCAAGACACATTAGCCAAGACACATTAGCCAAGACACCTTAGCCAAGACACCTTAGCCAAGACACCTTAGCCAAGATACATTAGCCAAGACACATTAGCCGAGACACCTTAGCCAAGACACATTAGCCGAGACACCTTAGCCAAGACACCTTAGCCAAGACACATTAGCCAAGACACCTTAGCCAAGACACATTATCCAAGACACATTAGCCAAGACACATTAGCCAAGACACCTTAGCCAAGACACCTTAGCCAAGACACATTAGCCAAGATACCTTAGCCAAGACACCTTAGCCAAGACACATTAGCCAAGACACCTTAGCCAAGACACATTAGCCAAGACACCTTAGCCAAGACACCTTAGCCAAGACACCTTAGCCAAGACACAATAGAAAAGACACATTAGCCAAGACACATTAGCCAAGACACATTAGCCAAGACACATTAGCCAAGACACATTAGCCAAGACACATTAGCCGAGACACATTAGCCAAGACACATTAGCCAAGACACATTAGCCGAGACACCTTAGCCAAGACACATTAGCCAAGACACATTAGCCAAGACACCTTAGCCAAGACACATTAGCCAAGACACATTAGCCAAGACACCTTAGCCAAGACACCTTAGCCAAAACACATTAGCCAAGACACATTAGCCAAGACACATTAGCCAAGACACCTTAGCCAAGACACATTAGCCAAGACACATTAGCCAAGACACATTAGCCAAGACACATTAGCCGAGACACCTTAGCCAAGACACATTAGCCAAGACACCTTAGCCAAGACACCTTAGCCAAGACACATTAGCCAAGACACATTAGCCAAGACACATTAGCCAAGACAAATTAGCCAAGACACCTTAGCCAAAACACATTAGCCAAGACACATTAGCCAAGACACCTTAGCCAAGACACATTAGCCAAGACACATTAGCCAAGACACATTAGCCAAGACACATTAGCCAAGACACATTAGCCAAGACACCTTAGCCAAGACACATTAGCCAAGACACATTAGCCAAGACACATTAGCCAAGACACATTAGCCAAGACACATTAGCCAAGACACATTAGCCAAGACACATTAGCCGAGACACCTTAGCCAAGACACCTTAGAAAAGACACCTTAGCCAAGACACATTAGCCAAGACACCTTAGCCAAGACACCTTAGCCAAGACACATTAGCCAAGACACCTTAGCCAAGACGCATTAGCCAAGACACATTAGCCAAGACACATTAGCCAAGACACCTTAGCCAAGACACCTTAGCCAAGACACCTTAGCCAAGACACATTAGCCAAGACACATTAGCCGAGACACCTTAGCCAAGACACCTTAGCCAAGACACCTTAGCCAAGACACATTAGCCAAGACACCTTAGCCAAGACACCTTAGCCAAGACACATTAGCCAAGCCACCTTAGCCAAGACACCTTAGCCAAGACACATTAGCCAAGACACATTAGCCGAGACACCTTAGCCAAGACACCTTAGCCAAGACACCTTAGCCAAGACACATTAGCCAAGACACATTAGCCAAGACACATTAGCCAAGACACCTTAGCCAAGACACCTTAGCCAAGACACCTTAGCCAAGACACATTAGCCAAGACACATTAGCCAAGACACATTAGCCAAGACACCTTAGCCAAGACACATTAGCCAAGACACATTAGTCGAGACACATTAGCCAAGACACATTAGCCAAGACACATTAGCCAAGACACCTTAGCCAAGACACATTAGCCGAGACACCTTAGCCAAGACACCTTAGCCAAGACACATTAGCCAAGACACATTAGCCAAGACACATAAGCCAAGACACCTTAGCCAAGACACCTTAGCCAAAACACATTAGCCAAGACACATTAGCCAAGACACATTAGCCAAGACACCTTAGCCAAGACACATTAGCCAAGACACATTAGCCAAGACACATTAGCCAAGACACATTAGCCGAGACACCTTAGCCAAGACACATTAGCCAAGACACCTTAGCCAAGACACCTTAGCCAAGACACATTAGCCAAGACACATTAGCCAAGACACATTAGCCAAGACACCTTAGCCAAGACACCTTAGCCAAAACACATTAGCCAAGACACATTAGCCAAGACACATTAGCCAAGACACCTTAGCCAAGACACATTAGCCAAGACACCTTAGCCATGACTCCTTAGCCAAGACACATTACCCAAGACACATTAGCCAAGACACATTAGCCAAGACAGCTTAGCCAAGACACCTTAGCCAAGACACATTAGCCAAGACACATTAGCCAAGACACCTTAGCCAAGACACCTTAGCCAAGACACCTTAGCCAAGACACTTTAGCCAAGACACATTAGCCAAGACACATTAGCCAAGTTACCTTAGCCAAGACACCTTAGCCAAGACACCTTAGCCAAGACACATTAGCCAAGACACATTAGCCAAGACACATTAGCCAAGACACCTTAGCCAAGACACCTTAGCCAAGACACATTAGCCAAGACACATTAGCCAAGACACCTTAGCCAAGACACATTAGCCAAAACACCTTAGCCAAGACACATTAGCCAAGACACCTTAGCCAAGACACATTAGCCAAGACACATTAGCCAAGACACATTAGCCAAGACACCTTAGCCAAGACACATTAGCCAAGACACATTAGCCGAGACACATTAGCCTAGACACATTAGCCGAGACACATTAGCCAAGACACATTAGCCAAGACACCTTAGCCAAGACACATTAGCCAAGACACAATAGAAAAGACACATTAGCCGAGACACATTAGCCAAGACACCTTAGCCAAGACACCTTAGCCAAGATACATTAGCCAAGACACATTAGCCGAGACACATTAGCCAAGACACCTTAGCCAAGACACATTAGCCAAGACACATTAGCCAAGACACCTTAGCCAAGACACCTTAGCCAAGACACCTTAGCCAAGATACATTAGCCAAGACACCTTAGCCAAGACACATTAGCCAAGACACCTAAGCCAAGACACCTTAGCCAAGACACCTAAGCCAAGACACCTTAGCCAAGACACATTAGCCAAGACACATTAGCCGAGACACCTTAGCCAAGACACCTTAGCCAAGACACCTTAGCCAAGACACATTAGCCAAGACACATTAGCCGAGACACATTAGCCAAGACACATTAGCCAAGACACCTTAGCCAAGACACCTGAGCCAAGACACATTAGCCAAGACACATTAGCCAAGACACATTAGCCAAGACACATTAGCCAAGACACCTTAGCCAAGACACCTTAGCCAAGACACATTAGCCAAGACACCTTAGCCAAGACACCTTAGCCAAGACACATTAGCCAAGACACATTAGCCAAGACACATTAGCCAAGACACCTTAGCCAAGACACCTTAGCCAAGACACATTAGCCAAGACACCTTAGCCAAGACACTTTAGCCAAGACACCTTAGCCAAGACACATTAGCCAAGACACCTTAGCCAAGACACCTTAGCCAAGACACCTTAGCCAAGACACATTAGCCAAGACACATTAGCCAAGACACCTTAGCCAAGACACCTTAGCCAAGCCACCTTAGCCAAGACACATTAGCCAAGACACCTTACCCAAGACACAATAGAAAAGACACATTAGCCAAGACACCTTAGCCAAGACACCTTAGCCAAGACACATTAGCCAAGACACCTTAGCCAAGACACATTAGCCAAGACACATTAGCCAAGACACCTTAGCCAAGACACTTTAGCCAAGACACCTTAGCCAAGACACATTAGCCAAGACACATTAGCCAAGACACATTAGCCAAGACACATTAGCCAAGACACCTTAGCCAAGACACCTTAGCCAAGACACATTAGCCAAGATACCTTAGCCAAGACACCTTAGCCAAGACACATTAGCCAAGACACCTTAGCCAAGACACATTAGCCAAGACACCTTAGCCAAGACACCTTAGCCAAGACACATTAGCGAAGACACATTAGCCAAGACACTTTAGCCAAGACACATTAGCCAAGACACCTTAGCCAAGACACCTTAGCCAAGACACCTTAGCCAAGACACATTAGCCAAGACACCTTAGCCAAGACACCTTAGCCAAGACACCTTAGCCAAGACACATTAGCCAAGACACATTAGCCGAGACACATTAGCCAAGACACATTAGCCAAGACACCTTAGCCAAGACACCTTAGCCAAGACACCTTAGCCAAGACACATTAGCCAAGACACCTTAGCCAAGACACCTTAGCCAAGACACCTTAGCCAAGACACATTAGCCAAGACACCTTAGCCAAGACACATTAGCCGAGACACATTAGCCAAGACGCATTAGCCAAGACACCTTAGCCAAGATACATTAGCCAAGACACATTAGCCGAGACACCTTAGCCAAGACACCTTAGCCAAGACACATTAGCCAAGACACATTAGCCGAGACACATTAGCCAAGACACATTAGCCAAGACACCTTAGCCAAGACACATTAGCCAAGACACCTTAGCCAAGACACCTTAGCCAAGACACCTTAGCCAAGACACATTAGCCAAGACACATTAGCCAAGACACCTTAGCCAAGACACTTTAGCCAAGACACCTTAGCCAAGACACCTTAGCCAAGACACCTTAGCCAAGACACATTAGCCAAGACACATTAGCCAAGACACCTTAGCCAAGACACCTTAGCCAAGACACCTTAGCCAAGACACATTAGCCAAGACACCTTACCCAATACACCTTAGCCAAGACACATTAGCCAAGACACATTAGCCAAGACACCTTAGCCAAGACACATTAGCCAAGACACCTTAGCCAAGACACCTTAGCCAAGACACATTAGCAAAGACACCTTAGCCAAGACACCTTAGCCAAGACACACTAGCCAAGACACATTGGCCAAGACACATTAGCCAAGACACCTTAGCCAAGACACATTAGCCAAGACACATTAGCCGAGACACATTAGCCAGGACACCTTAGCCAAGACACCTTAGCCAAGACACATTAGCCAAGACACATTAGCCGAGACACATTAGCCAAGACACATTAGCCAAGACACATTAGCCAAGACGCATTAGCCAAGACACCTTAGCCAAGACACCTTAGCCAAGACACATTAGCCAAGACACATTAGCCGAGACACATTAGCCAAGACACATTAGCCAAGACACCTTAGCCAAGACACCTTAGCCAAGACACCTTAGCCAAGACACATTAGCCAAGACACCTTAGCCAAGACACCTTAGCCAAGACACCTTAGCCAAGACACCTTAGCCAAGACACATTAGCCGAGACACATTAGCCAAGACACATTAGCCAAGACACCTTAGCCAAGATACATTAGCCAAGACACATTAGCCGAGACATATTAGCCAAGACACCTTAGCCAAGACACCTTAGCCAAAACACATTAGCCAAGACACCTTAGCCAAGACACATTAGCCAAGACACATTAGCCAAGACACATTAGCCAAGACACCTTAGCCAAGACACCTTAGCCAAGACACATTAGCCAAGATACCTTAGCCAAGACACCTTAGCCAAGACACATTAGCCAAGACACCTTAGCCAAGACACATTAGCCAACACACCTTAGCCAAGACACCTTAGCCAAGACACCTTAGCCAAGACACATTAGCCAAGACACCTAAGCCAAGACACCTTAGCCAAGACACCTTAGCCAAGACACCTTAGCCAAGACACATTAGCCAAGACACATTAGCCGAGACACCTTAGCCAAGACACCTTAGCCAAGACACCTTAGCCAAGACACATTAGCCAAGACACATTAGCCGAGACACATTAGCCAAGACACATTAGCCAAGACACCTTAGCCAAGACATATTAGCCAAGACACCTTAGCCAAGACACATTAGCCAAGACACATTAGCCAAGACACATTAGCCAAGACACATTAGCCAAGACACCTTAGCCAAGACACCTTAGCCAAGACACATTAGCCAAGACACATTAGCCGAGACACCTTAGCCAAGACACCTTAGCCAAGACACATTAGCCAAGACACCTTAGCCAAGACACCTTAGCCAAGACACATTAGCCAAGACACATTAGCCAAGACACCTTAGCCAAGACACTTTAGCCGAGACACATTAGCCAAGACACATTAGCCAAGACACATTAGCCAAGACACCTTAGCCAAGACACCTTAGCCAAGACACCTTAGCCAAGACACATTAGCCAAGACACCTTACCCAAGACACCTTAGCCAAGACACATTACCCAAGACACCTTAGCCAAGACACCTTAGCCAAGACACATTAGCCAAGACACCTTAGCCAAGACACATTAGCCAAGACACATTAGCAAAGACACCTTAGCCAAGACACCTTAGCCAAGATACACTAGCCAAGACACATTAGCCAAGACACCTTAGCCAAGACACCTTAGCCAAGACACATTAGCCAAGACACCTTAGCCAAGACACTTTAGCCAAGACACATTAGCCAAGACACATTAGCCAAGACACCTTAGCCAAGACACCTTAGCCAAGACACCTGAGCCAAAACACATTAGCCAAGACACATTAGCCGAGACACCTTAGCCAAGACACCTTAGCCAAGACACCTTAGCCAAGACACATTAGCCAAGACACATTAGCCGAGACACATTAGCCAAGACACCTTAGCCAAGACACATTAGCCAAGACACATTAGCCGAGACACCTTAGCCAAGACACCTTAGCCAAGACACCTTAGCCAAGACACATTAGCCGAGACACATTAGCCGAGACACATTAGCCAAGACACCTTAGCCAAGACACCTTAGCCAAGACACATTAGCCAAGACACCTTAGCCAAGACACCTTAGCCAAGACACCTTAGCCAAGACACATTAGCCAAGACACATTAGCCAAGACACCTTAGCCAAGACACCTTAGCCAAGACACATTAGCCAAGACACATTAGCCAAGACACCTTAGCCAAGACACATTAGCCGAGACACCTTAGCCAAGACACCTTAGCCAAGACACCTTAGCCAAGACACCTTAGCCAAGACACATTAGCCAAGACACCTTAGCCAAGACACCTTAGCCAAGACACATTAGCCGGGACACCTTAGCTAAGACACCTTAGCCAAGACACCTTAGCCAAGACACATTAGCCAAGACACCTTAGCCAAGACACCTTAGCCAAGACACATTAGCCGAGACAGCTTAGCCAAGACACCTTAGCCGAGACACATTAGCCAAGACACATTAGCCAAGACACATTAGCCAAGACACCTTAGCCAAGACACCTTAGCCAAGACACCTTAGCCAAGACACATTAGCCAAGACGCCTTAGCCAAGACACCTTAGCCAAGACACCTTAGCCAAGACACATTAGCCATGACACCTTAGCCAAGACACCTTAGCCAAGACACATTAGCCAAGACACATTAGCCGAGACACCTTAGCCAAGACACCTTAGCCAAGACACCTTAGCCAAGACACATTAGCCGAGACACCTTAGCCAAGACACATTAGCCAAGACACCTTAGCCAAGACACCTTAGCCAAGACACATTAGCCAAGACACCTTAGCCAAGACACCTTAGCCAAGACACATTAGCCAAGACACCTTAGCCAAGACACATTAGCCAAGACACATTAGCCAAGGCACATTAGCCAAGACACCTTAGCCAAGACACCTTAGCCAAGACACATTAGCCAAGACACATTAGCCGAGACACCTTAGCCAAGACACCTTAGCCAAGACACCTTAGCCAAGACACATTAGCCGAGACACATTAGCCAAGACACCTTAGCCAAGACACATTAGCCGAGACACATTAGCCAAGACACCTTAGCCAAGACACCTTAGCCAAGACACCTTAGCCAAGACACATTAGCCAAGACACCTTAGCCAAGACACCTTAGCCAAGACACATTAGCCAAGACACATTAGCCAAGACACCTTAGCCAAGACACCTTAGCCAAGACACATTAGCCAAGACACCTTAGCCAAGACACCTTAGCCAAGACACATTAGCCGAGACACCTTAGCCAAGACACCTTAGCCAAGACACCTTAGCCAAGACACCTTGGCCAAGACACATTAGCCAAGACACCTTAGCCAAGACACCTTAGCCAAGACACCTTAGCCAAGACACATTAGCCAAGACACCTTAGCCAAGACACCTTAGCCAAGACACATTAGCCAAGACACCTTAGCCAAGACACCTTAGCCAAGACACGTTAGCCAAGACACATTAGCCAAGACACCTTAGCCAAGACACCTTAGCCAAGACACATTAGCCAAGACACCTTAGCCAAGACACATTAGCCAAGACACATTAGCCGAGACACCTTAGCCAAGACACCTTAGCCAAGACACCTTAGCCAAGACACATTAGCCGAGACACCTTAGCCAAGACACCTTAGCCAAGACACCTTAGCCAAGACACCTTAGCCAAGACACATTAGCCAAGACACCTTAGCCAAGACACCTTAGCCAAGACACATTAGCCAAGACACCTTAGCCAAGACACATTAGCCAAGACACATTAGCCAAGGCACATTAGCCAAGACACCTTAGCCAAGACACCTTAGCCAAGACACATTAGCCAAGACACATTAGCCGAGACACCTTAGCCAAGACACCTTAGCCAAGACACCTTAGCCAAGACACATTAGCCGAGACACATTAGCCAAGACACCTTAGCCAAGACACATTAGCCGAGACACATTAGCCAAGACACCTTAGCCAAGACACCTTAGCCAAGACACCTTAGCCAAGACACATTAGCCAAGACACCTTAGCCAAGACACCTTAGCCAAGACACATTAGCCAAGACACATTAGCCAAGACACCTTAGCCAAGACACCTTAGCCAAGACACATTAGCCAAGACACCTTAGCCAAGACACCTTAGCCAAGACACATTAGCCGAGACACCTTAGCCAAGACACCTTAGCCAAGACACCTTAGCCAAGACACCTTGGCCAAGACACATTAGCCAAGACACCTTAGCCAAGACACATTAGCCAAGACACATTAGCCGAGACACCTTAGCCAAGACACCTTAGCCAAGACACCTTAGCCAAGACACATTAGCCGAGACACATTAGCCAAGACACCTTAGCCAAGACACATTAGCCGAGACACATTAGCCAAGACACCTTAGCCAAGACACCTTAGCCAAGACACCTTAGCCAAGACACATTAGCCAAGACACCTTAGCCAAGACACCTTAGCCAAGACACATTAGCCAAGACACCTTAGCCAAGACACCTTAGCCAAGACACATTAGCCAAGACACCTTAGCCAAGACACATTAGCCAAGACACCTTAGCCAAGACACCTTAGCTAAGACACATTAGCCAAGACACCTTAGCCAAGACACCTTAGCCAAGACACCTTGGCCAAGACACATTAGCCAAGACACCTTAGCCAAGACACCTTAGCCAAGACACCTTAGCCAAGACACATTAGCCAAGACACATTAGCCAAGACACATTAGCCAAGACACATTAGCCAAGGCACCTTAGCCAAGACACCTTAGCCAAGACACCTTAGCCAAGACACATTAGCCAAGACACATTAGCCAAGACACCTTAGCCAAGACACCTTAGCCAAGACACATGAGCCAAGACACCTTAGCCAAGACACCTTAGCCAAGACACATTAGCCAAGACACATTAGCCAAGACACATTAGCCAAGACACATTAGCCAAGGCACCTTAGCCAAGACACCTTAGCCAAGACACCTTAGCCAAGACACATTAGCCAAGACACCTTAGCCAAGACACCTTAGCCAAGACACCTTGGCCAAGACACATTAGCCAAGACACCTTAGCCAAGACACCTTAGCCAAGACACATGAGCCAAGACACCTTAGCCAAGACACCTTAGCCAAGACACCTTAGCCAAGACACATTAGCCAAGACACCTTAGCCAAGACACCTTAGCCAAGACACCTTGGCCAAGACACATTAGCCAAGACACCTTAGCCAAGACACCTTAGCCAAGACACCTTAGCCAAGACACATTAGCCAAGACACATTAGCCAAGACACATTAGCCAAGACACATTAGCCAAGGCACCTTAGCCAAGACACCTTAGCCAAGACACCTTAGCCAAGACACATTAGCCAAGACACATTAGCCAAGACACCTTAGCCAAGACACCTTAGCCAAGACACATGAGCCAAGACACCTTAGCCAAGACACCTTAGCCAAGACACCTTAGCCAAGACACATTAGCCAAGACACCTTAGCCAAGACACCTTAGCCAAGACACCTTAGCCAAGACACATTAGCCAAGACACATTAGCCGAGACACCTTAGCCAAGACACCTTAGCCAAGACACATTAGCCAAGGCACCTTAGCCAAGACACCTTAGCCAAGACACCTTAGCCAAGACACATTAGCCAAGACACATTAGCCAAGACACCTTAGCCAAGACACCTTAGCCAAGACACCTTAGCCAAGACACCTTAGCGAAGACACCTGAGCCAAGACACATTAGCCAAGACACATTAGCCAAGACACATTAGCCAAGGCACCTTAGCCAAGACACCTTAGCCAAGACACCTTAGCCAAGACACATTAGCCAAGACACATTAGCCAAGACACCTTAGCCAAGACACCTTAGCCAAGACACATGAGCCAAGACACCTTAGCCAAGACACCTTAGCCAAGACACCTTAGCCAAGACACATTAGCCAAGACACCTTAGCCAAGACACCTTAGCCAAGACACATTAGCCAAGACACATTAGCCGAGACACCTTAGCCAAGACACCTTAGCCAAGACACCTTAGCCAAGACACATTAGCCGAGACACCTTAGCCAAGACACATTAGCCAAGACACATTAGCCGAGACACATTAGCCAAGACACCTTAGCCAAGACACCTTAGCCAAGACACATTAGCCAAGACACCTTAGCCAAGACACCTTAGCCAAGACACATTAGCCAAGACACATTAGCCAAGACACATTAGCCAAGACACCTTAGCCAAGACACATTAGCCAAGACACCTTAGCCAAGACACATTAGCCAAGACACCTTAGCCAAGACACCTTAGCCAAGACACATTAGCCGAGACACATTAGCCAAGACACCTTAGCCAAGACACCTTGGCCAAGACACATTAGCCAAGACACCTTAGCCAAGACACCTTAGCCAAGACACCTTGGCCAAGACACATGAGCCAAGACACCTTAGCCAAGACACCTTAGCCAAGACACATTAGCCAAGACACATTAGCCAAGACACATTAGCCAAGACACATTAGCCAAGGCACCTTAGCCAAGACACCTTAGCCAAGACACCTTAGCCAAGACACATTAGCCAAGACACCTTAGCCAAGACACCTTAGCCAAGACACCTTGGCCAAGACACATTAGCCAAGACACCTTAGCCAAGACACCTTAGCCAAGACACATGAGCCAAGACACCTTAGCCAAGACACCTTAGCCAAGACACCTTAGCCAAGACACATTAGCCAAGACACCTTAGCCAAGACACCTTAGCCAAGACACCTTGGCCAAGACACATTAGCCAAGACACCTTAGCCAAGACACCTTAGCCAAGACACCTTAGCCAAGACACATTAGCCAAGACACATTAGCCAAGACACATTAGCCAAGACACATTAGCCAAGGCACCTTAGCCAAGACACCTTAGCCAAGACACCTTAGCCAAGACACCTTAGCCAAGACACATTAGCCAAGACACCTTAGCCAAGACACCTTAGCCAAGACACATGAGCCAAGACACCTTAGCCAAGACACCTTAGCCAAGACACCTTAGCCAAGACACATTAGCCAAGACACCTTAGCCAAGACACCTTAGCCAAGACACATTAGCCAAGACACATTAGCCGAGACACCTTAGCCAAGACACCTTAGCCAAGACACCTTAGCCAAGACACCTTAGCCAAGACACCTTAGCCAAGACACCTTAGCCAAGACACATTAGCCAAGACACCTTAGCCAAGACACCTTAGCCAAGACACATTAGCCAAGACACATTAGCCAAGACACCTTAGCCAAGACACCTTAGCCAAGACACATTAGCCAAGACACCTTAGCCAAGACACCTTAGCCAAGACACATTAGCCGAGACACCTTAGCCAAGACACCTTAGCCAAGACACCTTAGCCAAGACACCTTGGCCAAGACACATTAGCCAAGACACCTTAGCCAAGACACCTTAGCCAAGACACATTAGCCAAGACACCTTAGCCAAGACACCTTAGCCAAGACACATTAGCCAAGACACCTTAGCCAAGACACCTTAGCCAAGACACATTAGCCGAGACACATTAGCCAAGACACCTTAGCCAAGACACCTTAGCCAAGACACCTTAGCCAAGACACCTTAGCCAAGACACATTAGCCAAGACACATTAGCCAAGACACCTTAGCCAAGACACATTAGCCAAGACACCTTAGCCAAGACACATTAGCCAAGACACATTAGCCAAGACACATTAGCCAAGACACCTTAGCCAAGACACCTAAGCCAAGACACATTAGCCAAGACACATTAGCCAAGACACATTAGCCAAGGCACCTTAGCCAAGACACCTTAGCCAAGACACATTAGCCAAGACACATTAGCCAAGACACCTTAGCCAAGACACCTTAGCCAAGACACATGAGCCAAGACACCTTAGCCAAGACACCTTAGCCAAGACACCTTAGCCAAGACACATTAGCCAAGATACCTTAGCCAAGACACCTTAGCCAAGACACATTAGCCAAGACACATTAGCCGAGACACCTTAGCCAAGACACCTTAGCCAAGACACCTTAGCCAAGACACATTAGCCGAGACACCTTAGCCAAGACACATTAGCCAAGATACATTAGCCGAGATACATTAGCCAAGACACCTTAGCCAAGACACCTTAGCCAAGACACATTAGCCAAGACACCTTAGCCAAGACACCTTAGCCAAGACACATTAGCCAAGACACATTAGCCAAGACACATTAGCCAAGACACCTTAGCCAAGACACATTAGCCAAGACACCTTAGCCAAGACACATTAGCCAAGACACCTTAGCCAAGACACCTTAGCCAAGACACGTTAGCCGAGACACATTAGCCAAGACACCTTAGCCAAGACACCTTAGCCAAGACACCTTAGCCAAGACACCTTAGCCAAGACACATTAGCCAAGACACCTTAGCCAAGACACCTTAGCCAAGACACATTAGCCAAGACACCTTAGCCAAGACACATTAGCCAAGACACATTAGCCAAGACACATTAGCCAAGACACCTTAGCCAAGACACCTGAGCCAAGACACATTAGCCAAGACACATTAGCCAAGACACATTAGCCGAGACACATTAGCCAAGACACCTTAGCCAAGACACCTTAGCCAAGACACCTTAGCCAAGACACATTAGCCAAGACACCTTAGCCAAGACACCTTAGCCAAGACACATTAGCCAAGACACATTAGCCAAGACACCTTAGCCAAGACACCTTAGCCAAGACACATTAGCCAAGACACCTTAGCCAAGACACCTTAGCCAAGACACATTAGCCGAGACACCTTAGCCAAGACACCTTAGCCAAGACACCTTAGCCAAGACACCTTGGCCAAGACACATTAGCCAAGACACCTTAGCCAAGACACATTAGCCAAGACACCTTAGTCAAGACACCTTAGCCAAGACACCTTAGCCAAGACACATTAGCCAAGACACCTTAGCCAAGACACCTTAGCCAAGACACATTAGCCGAGACACCTTAGCCAAGACACCTTAGCCAAGACACCTTAGCCAAGACACCTTAGCCAAGACACATTAGCCAAGACACCTTAGCCAAGACACATTAGCCAAGACACCTTAGCCAAGACACCTTAGCCAAGACACTTTAGCCAAGACACCTTAGCCAAGACACCTTAGCCAAGACACATTAGCCAAGACACATTAGCCGAGACAGCTTAGCCAAGACACCTCAGCCAAGACACATTAGCCGAGACACATTAGCCAAGACACCTTAGCCAAGACACATTAGCCAAGACACATTAGCCAAGACACCTTAGCCGAGACACATTAGCCAAGACACATTAGCCAAGACACATTAGCCAAGACACCTTAGCCAAGACACCTGAGCCAAGACACATTAGCCAAGACACATTAGCCAAGACACATTAGCCAAGGCACCTTAGCCAAGACACCTTAGCCAAGACACCTTAGCCAAGACACATTAGCCAAGACACATTAGCCAAGACACCTTAGCCAAGACACCTTAGCCAAGACACCTTAGCCAAGACACATGAGCCAAGACACCTTAGCCAAGACACCTTAGCCAAGACACCTTAGCCAAGACACATTAGCCAAGACACCTTAGCCAAGACACCTTAGCCAAGACACATTAGCCAAGACACATTAGCCGAGACACCTTAGCCAAGACACCTTAGCCAAGACACCTTAGCCAAGACACCTTAGCCAAGACACCTTAGCCAAGATACATTAGCCGAGACACCTTAGCCAAGACACCTTAGCCAAGACACCTTAGCCAAGACACATTAGCCAAGACACATTAGCCAAGACACCTTAGCCAAGACACATTAGCCAAGACACCTTAGCCAAGACACCTTAGCCAAGACACATTAGCCGAGACACCTTAGCCAAGACACCTTAGCCAAGACACCTTAGCCAAGACACCTTGGCCAAGACACATTAGCCAAGACAACTTAGCCAAGACACCTTAGCCAAGACACATTAGCCAAGACACCTTAGCCAAGACACCTTAGCCAAGACACCTTAGCCAAGACACATTAGCCAAGACACCTTAGCCAAGACACCTTAGCCAAGACACATTAGCCGAGACACATTAGCCAAGACACCTTAGCCAAGACACCTTAGCCAAGACACCTTAGCCAAGACACCTTAGCCAAGACACATTAGCCAAGACACCTTAGCCAAGACACCTTAGCCAAGACACATTAGCCAAGACACATTAGCCAAGACACATTAGCCAAGACACCTTAGCCAAGACACATTAGCCAAGACACATTAGCCAAGACACATTAGCCAAGACACATTAGCCAAGGCACCTTAGCCAAGACACCTTAGCCAAGACACCTTAGCCAAGACACATTAGCCAAGACACATTAGCCAAGACACCTTAGCCAAGACACCTTAGCCAAGACACATGAGCCAAGACACCTTAGCCAAGACACCTTAGCCAAGACACCTTAGCCAAGACACATTAGCCAAGACACCTTAGCCAAGACACCTTAGCCAAGACACATTAGCCAAGACACATTAGCCGAGACACCTTAGCCAAGACACCTTAGCCAAGACACCTTAGCCAAGACACATTAGCCGAGACACCTTAGCCAAGACACATTAGCCAAGACACATTAGCCGAGACACATTAGCCAAGACACCTTAGCCAAGACACCTTAGCCAAGACACATTAGCCAAGACACATTAGCCAAGACACCTTAGCCGAGACACATTAGCCAAGACACATTAGCCAAGACACATTAGCCAAGACACCTTAGCCAAGACACATTAGCCAAGACACCTTAGCCAAGACACCTTAGCCAAGACACATTAGCCAAGACACCTTAGCCAAGACACATTAGCCGAGACACATTAGCCAAGACACCTTAGCCAAGACACATTAGCCGAGACACATTAGCCAAGACACCTTAGCCAAGACACCTTAACCAAGACACATTAGCCAAGACACCTTAGCCAAGACACCTTAGCCAAGACACATTAGCTAAGACACATAAGCCAAGACACCTTAGCCAAGACACATTAGCCAAGACACATTAGCCAAGACACCTTAGCCAAGACACCTTAGCCAAGACACATTAGCCAAGACACCTTAGCCAAGACACATTAGCCAAGACACCTTAGCCAAGACACCTTAGCCAAGACACATTAGCCAAGATACCTTAGCCAAGACACCTTAGCCAAGACACATTAGCCAAGACACCTTAGCCAAGACACCTTAACCAAGACACATTAGCCAAGACACCTTAGCCAAGACACCTTAGCCAAGACACCTTAGCCAAGACACCTTAGCCAAGACACATAAGCCAAGACACATTAGCCAAGACACATTAGCCAAGACACCTTAGCCAAGACACCTTAGCCAAGACACATTAGCAAAGACACATTAGCCAAGACACATTAGCCAAGACACCTTAGCCAAGACACCTTAGCCAAGACACATTAGCCAAGACACATTAGCCAAGACACATTAGCCAAGGCACCTTAGCCAAGACACCTTAGCCAAGACACCTTAGCCAAGACACATTAGCCAAGACACATTAGCCAAGACACCTTAGCCAAGACACCTTAGCCAAGACACATTAGCCAAGACACCTTAGCCAAGACACCTTAGCCAAGACACCTTAGCCAAGACACCTTAGCCAAGACACATTAGCCAAGACACATTAGCCAAGACACCTTATCCAAGACACATTAGCCAAGACACCTTAGCCAAGACACCTTAGCCAAGACACCTTAGCCAAGACACATTAGCCAAGACACCTTAGCCAAGACACATTAGCCAAGACACCTTAGCCAAGACACCTTAGCTAAGACACATTAGCCAAGACACCTTAGCCAAGACACCTTAGCCAATACACATTAGCCAAGACACCTTAGCCAAGACACATTAGCCAAGACACATTAGCCAAGACACCTTAGTCAAGACACCTTAGCCAAGACACCTTAGCCAAGACACCTTAGCCAAGACACCTTAGCCAAGACACATTAGCCAAGACACCTTAGCCAAGACACCTTAGCCAAGACACCTTAGCCAAGACACATTAGCCAAGACACCTTACCCAAGACACCTTAGCCAAGACACATTACCCAAGACACCTTAGCCAAGACACCTTAGCCAAGATACATTAGCCAAGACACCTTAGCCAAGACACATTAGCCAAGACACATTAGCCAAGACACCTTAGCCAAGACACCTTAGCCAAGATACACTAGCCAAGACACATTAGCCAAGACACATTAGCCAAGACACCTTAGCCAAGACACATTAGCCAAGACACCTTAGCCAAGACACTTTAGCCAAGACACATTAGCCAAGACACATTAGCCAAGACACCTTAGCCAAGACACCTTAGCCAAGACACCTGAGCCAAGACACATTAGCCAAGACACATTAGCCGAGACACCTTAGCCAAGACACCTTAGCCAAGACACCTTAGCCAAGACACATTAGCCAAGACACATTAGCCGAGACACATTAGCCAAGACACCTTAGCCAAGACACATTAGCCAAGACACATTAGCCGAGACACCTTAGCCAAGACACCTTAGCCAAGACACCTTAGCCAAGACACATTAGCCGAGACACATTAGCCGAGACACATTAGCCAAGACACCTTAGCCAAGACACATTAGCCAAGACACCTTAGCCAAGACACCTTAGCCAAGACACCTTAGCCAAGACACATTAGCCAAGACACCTTAGCCAAGACACATTAGCCAAGACACCTTAGCCAAGACACCTTAGCTAAGACACATTAGCCAAGACACCTTAGCCAAGACACCTTAGCCAAGACACATTAGCCAAGACACCTTAGCCAAGACACATTAGCCAAGACACATTAGCCAAGACACCTTAGTCAAGACACCTTAGCCAAGACACCTTAGCCAAGACACCTTAGCCAAGACACCTTAGCCAAGACACATTAGCCAAGACACATTAGCCAAGACACATTAGCCAAGACACATTAGCCGAGACACCTTAGCCAAGACACCTTAGAAAAGACACCTTAGCCAAGACACATTAGCCAAGACACCTTAGCCAAGACACATTAGCCAAGACACCTTAGCCAAGATACCTTAGCCAAGACACATTAGCCAAGACACCTTAGCCAAGACGCATTAGCCAAGACACATTAGCCAAGACACATTAGCCAAGACACCTTAGCCAAGACACCTTAGCCAAGACACCTTAGCCAAGACACATTAGCCAAGACACATTAGCCGAGACACCTTAGCCAAGACACCTTAGCCAAGACACCTTAGCCAAGACACATTAGCCAAGACACCTTAGCCAAGACACCTTAGCCAAGACACATTAGCCAAGCCACCTTAGCCAAGACACCTTAGCCAAGACACATTAGCCAAGACACATTAGCCGAGACACCTTAGCCAAGACACCTTAGCCAAGACACCTTAGCCAAGACACATTAGCCAAGACACATTAGCCAAGACACATTAGCCAAGACACCTTAGCCAAGACACCTTAGCCAAGACACCTTAGCCAAGACACATTAGCCAAGACACATTAGCCAAGACACATTAGCCAAGACACCTTAGCCAAGACACATTAGCCAAGACACATTAGTCGAGACACATTAGCCAAGACACATTAGCCAAGACACATTAGCCAAGACACCTTAGCCAAGACACATTAGCCGAGACACCTTAGCCAAGACACCTTAGCCAAGACACATTAGCCAAGACACATTAGCCAAGACACATAAGCCAAGACACCTTAGCCAAGACACCTTAGCCAAAACACATTAGCCAAGACACATTAGCCAAGACACATTAGCCAAGACACCTTAGCCAAGACACATTAGCCAAGACACATTAGCCAAGACACATTAGCCAAGACACATTAGCCGAGACACCTTAGCCAAGACACATTAGCCAAGACACCTTAGCCAAGACACCTTAGCCAAGACACCTTAGCCAAGACACATTAGCCAAGACACATTAGCCAAGACACCTTAGCCAAGACACCTTAGCCAAAACACATTAGCCAAGACACATTAGCCAAGACACATTAGCCAAGACACCTTAGCCAAGACACATTAGCCAAGACACCTTAGCCATGACTCCTTAGCCAAGACACATTACCCAAGACACATTAGCCAAGACACATTAGCCAAGACAGCTTAGCCAAGACACCTTAGCCAAGACACATTAGCCAAGACACATTAGCCAAGACACCTTAGCCAAGACACCTTAGCCAAGACACCTTAGCCAAGACACTTTAGCCAAGACACATTAGCCAAGACACATTAGCCAAGTTACCTTAGCCAAGACACCTTAGCCAAGACACATTAGCCAAGACACATTAGCCAAGACACATTAGCCAAGACACATTAGCCAAGACACCTTAGCCAAGACACCTTAGCCAAGACACATTAGCCAAGACACATTAGCCAAGACACCTTAGCCAAGACACATTAGCCAAAACACCTTAGCCAAGACACATTAGCCAAGACACCTTAGCCAAGACACATTAGCCAAGACACATTAGCCAAGACACATTAGCCAAGACACCTTAGCCAAGACACATTAGCCAAGACACATTAGCCGAGACACATTAGCCTAGACACATTAGCCGAGACACATTAGCCAAGACACATTAGCCAAGACACCTTAGCCAAGACACATTAGCCAAGACACAATAGAAAAGACACATTAGCCGAGACACATTAGCCAAGACACCTTAGCCAAGACACCTTAGCCAAGATACATTAGCCAAGACACATTAGCCGAGACACATTAGCCAAGACACCTTAGCCAAGACACCTTAGCCAAGACACATTAGCCAAGACACCTTAGCCAAGACACATTAGCCAAGACACATTAGCCAAGACACATTAGCCAAGACACATTAGCCAAGACACCTTAGCCAAGACACCTTAGCCAAGACACCTTAGCCAAGACACATTAGCCGAGACACCTTAGCCAAGACACATTAGCCGAGACACCTTAGCCAAGACACCTTAGCCAAGACACCTTAGCCAAGACACCTTAGCCAAGACACATTAGCCAAGACACATTAGCCAAGACACATTAGCCAAGACACCTTAGCCAAGACACCTTAGCCAAGACACATTAGCCAAGATACCTTAGCCAAGACACCTTAGCCAAGACACCTTAGCCAAGACACACTAGCCAAGACACATTAGCCAAGACACCTTAGCCAAGACACCTTAGCCAAGACACAATAGAAAAGACACATTAGCCGAGACACATTAGCCAAGACACCTTAGCCAAGACACCTTAGCCAAGATACATTAGCCAAGACACATTAGCCGAGACACATTAGCCAAGACACCTTAGCCAAGACACCTTAGCCAAGACACATTAGCCAAGACACCTTAGCCAAGACACATTAGCCAAGACACATTAGCCAAGACACATTAGCCAAGACACCTTAGCCAAGACACCTTAGCCAAGACACATTAGTCAAGATATCTTAGCCAAGACACCTTAGCCAAGACACATTAGCCAAGACACCTTAGCCAAGACACATTAGCCAAGACACCTTAGCCAAGACACCTTAGCCAAGACACATTAGCCAAGACACATTAGCCAAGACACCTTAGCCAAGACACATTAGCCAAGACACCTTAGCCAAGACACCTTAGCCAAGACACCTTAGCCAAGACACCTTAGCCAAGACACATTAGCCAAGACACCTTAGCCAAGACACATTAGCCATGACACCTTAGCCAAGACACCTTAGCCAAGACACATTAGCCAAGACACATTAGCCAAGACACATTAGCCAAGACACCTTAGCCAAGACACATTAGCCAAGACACATTAGCCAAGACACCTTAGCCAAGACACATTAGCGAAGACACCTTAGCCAAGACACATTAGCCAAGACACAGTAGCCAAGACACCTTAGCCAAGACACCTTAGCCAAGACACATTAGCCAAGACACCTTAGCCAAGACACCTTAGCCAAGACACATTAGCCAAGACACATTAGCCAAGACACCTTAGCCAAGACACATTAGCCAAGACACCTTAGCCAAGACACATTAGCCAAGACACATTAGCCAAGACACATTAGCCAAGACACATTAGCCAAGACACCTTAGCCAAGACACCTTAGCCAAGACACATTAGCCAAGCCACCTTAGCCAAGACACCTTAGCCAAGACACATTAGCCAAGACACCTTAGCCAAGACACATTAGCCAAGACACCTTAGCCAAGACACCTTAGCGAAGACACCTTAGCCAAGACACCTTAGCCAAGACACTTTAGCCAAGACACATTAGCCAAGACACCTTAGCCAAGACACCTTAGCCAAGACACCTTAGCCAAGACACATTAGCCGAGACACCTTAGCCAAGACACCTTAGCCAAGACACCTTAGCCAAGACACATTAGCCAAGACACATAAGCCGAGACACCTTAGCCAAGACACCTTAGCCAAGACACCTTAGCCAAGACACCTTAGCCAAGACGCCTTAGCCAAGACACCTTAGCCAAGACACCTTAGCCAAGACACCTTAGCCAAGACACATTAGCCAAGACACATTAGCCGAGACACATTAGCCAAGACACATTAGCCAAGACACCTTAGCCAAGATACATTAGCCAAGACACATTAGCCAAGACACATTAGCCGAGACACATTAGCCAAGACACATTAGCCAAGACACCTTAGCCAAGACACATTAGCCAAGACACCTTAGCCGAGACACATTAGCCAAGACACATTAGCCAAGACACATTAGCCAAGACACCTTAGCCAAGACACCTTAGCCAAGACACATTAGCCAAGACACCTTAGCCAAGACACCTTAGCCAAGACACATTAGCCAAGACACATTAGCCAGGACACATTAGCCAAGACACCTTAGCCAAGACACATAAGCCAAGACACCTTAGCCAAGACACCTTAGCCAAGACACCTTAGCCAAGACACCTAAGCCAAGACACCTTAGCCAAGACACCTAAGCCAAGACACCTTAGCCAAGACACATTAGCCAAGACACATTAGCCGAGACACCTTAGCCAAGACACCTTAGCCAAGACACCTTAGCCAAGACACATTAGCCAAGACACATTAGCCGAGACATATTAGCCAAGACACATTAGCCAAGACACCTTAGCCAAGACACCTGAGCCAAGACACATTAGCCAAGACACATTAGCCAAGACACATTAGCCAAGACACATTAGCCAAGACACCTTAGCCAAGACACCTTAGCCAAGACACATTAGCCAAGACACCTTAGCCAAGACACCTTAGCCAAGACACATTAGCCAAGACACATTAGCCAAGACACATTAGCCAAAACACCTTAGCCAAGACACCTTAGCCAAGACACATTAGCCAAGACACCTTAGCCAAGACACTTTAGCCAAGACACCTTAGCCAAGACACATTAGCCAAGACACCTTAGCCAAGACACCTTAGCCAAGACACCTTAGCCAAGACACCTTAGCCAAGACACATTAGCCAAGACACATTAGCCAAGACACCTTAGCCAAGACACCTTAGCCAAGCCACCTTAGCCAAGACACATTAGCCAAGACACCTTACCCAAGACACAATAGAAAAGACACATTAGCCACGACACCTTAGCCAAGACACCTTAGCCAAGACACATTAGCCAAGACACCTTAGCCAAGACACATTAGCCAAGACACATTAGCCAAGACACCTTAGCCAAGACACTTTAGCCAAGACACCTTAGCCAAGACACATTAGCCAAGACACATTAGCCAAGACACATTAGCCAAGACACATTAGCCAAGACACCTTAGCCAAGACACCTTAGCCAAGACACATTAGCCAAGATACCTTAGCCAAGACACCTTAGCCAAGACACATTAGCCAAGACACCTTAGCCAAGACACATTAGCCAAGACACCTTAGCCAAGACACCTTAGCCAAGACACATTAGCGAAGACACATTAGCCAAGACACTTTAGCCAAGACACATTAGCCAAGACACCTTAGCCAAGACACCTTAGCCAAGACACCTTAGCCAAGACACATTAGCCAAGACACCTTAGCCAAGACACCTTAGCCAAGACACCTTAGCCAAGACACATTAGCCAAGACACATTAGCCGAGACACATTAGCCAAGACACATTAGCCAAGACACCTTAGCCAAGACACCTTAGCCAAGACACCTTAGCCAAGACACATTAGCCAAGACACCTTAGCCAAGACACCTTAGCCAAGACACCTTAGCCAAGACACATTAGCCAAGACACATTAGCCAAGACACATTAGCCGAGACACATTAGCCAAGACACATTAGCCAAGACACCTTAGCCAAGATACATTAGCCAAGACACATTAGCCGAGACACCTTAGCCAAGACACCTTAGCCAAGACACATTAGCCAAGACACATTAGCCGAGACACATTAGCCAAGACACATTAGCCAAGACACCTTAGCCAAGACACATTAGCCAAGACACCTTAGCCAAGACACCTTAGCCAAGACACCTTAGCCAAGACACATTAGCCAAGACACATTAGCCAAGACACCTTAGCCAAGACACTTTAGCCAAGACACCTTAGCCAAGACACCTTAGCCAAGACACCTTAGCCAAGACACATTAGCCAAGACACATTAGCCAAGACACCTTAGCCAAGACACCTTAGCCAAGACACCTTAGCCAAGACACATTAGCCAAGACACCTTACCCAATACACCTTAGCCAAGACACATTAGCCAAGACACATTAGCCAAGACACCTTAGCCAAGACACATTAGCCAAGACACCTTAGCCAAGACACCTTAGCCAAGACACATTAGCAAAGACACCTTAGCCAAGACACCTTAGCCAAGACACACTAGCCAAGACACATTGGCCAAGACACATTAGCCAAGACACCTTAGCCAAGACACATTAGCCAAGACACATTAGCCGAGACACATTAGCCAGGACACCTTAGCCAAGACACCTTAGCCAAGACACATTAGCCAAGACACATTAGCCGAGACACATTAGCCAAGACACATTAGCCAAGACACATTAGCCAAGACGCATTAGCCAAGACACCTTAGCCAAGACACCTTAGCCAAGACACATTAGCCAAGACACATTAGCCGAGACACATTAGCCAAGACACATTAGCCAAGACACCTTAGCCAAGACACCTTAGCCAAGACACCTTAGCCAAGACACATTAGCCAAGACACCTTAGCCAAGACACCTTAGCCAAGACACCTTAGCCAAGACACCTTAGCCAAGACACATTAGCCGAGACACATTAGCCAAGACACATTAGCCAAGACACCTTAGCCAAGATACATTAGCCAAGACACATTAGCCGAGACATATTAGCCAAGACACCTTAGCCAAGACACCTTAGCCAAAACACATTAGCCAAGACACCTTAGCCAAGACACATTAGCCAAGACACATTAGCCAAGACACATTAGCCAAGACACCTTAGCCAAGACACCTTAGCCAAGACACATTAGCCAAGATACCTTAGCCAAGACACCTTAGCCAAGACACATTAGCCAAGACACCTTAGCCAAGACACATTAGCCAACACACCTTAGCCAAGACACCTTAGCCAAGACACCTTAGCCAAGACACATTAGCCAAGACACCTAAGCCAAGACACCTTAGCCAAGACACCTTAGCCAAGACACCTTAGCCAAGACACATTAGCCAAGACACATTAGCCGAGACACCTTAGCCAAGACACCTTAGCCAAGACACCTTAGCCAAGACACATTAGCCAAGACACATTAGCCGAGACACATTAGCCAAGACACATTAGCCAAGACATCTTAGCCAAGACACATTAGCCAAGACACCTTAGCCAAGACACATTAGCCAAGACACATTAGCCAAGACACATTAGCCAAGACACATTAGCCAAGACACCTTAGCCAAGACACCTTAGCCAAGACACATTAGCCAAGACACATTAGCCGAGACACCTTAGCCAAGACACCTTAGCCAAGACACATTAGCCAAGACACCTTAGCCAAGACACCTTAGCCAAGACACATTAGCCAAGACACATTAGCCAAGACACCTTAGCCAAGACACTTTAGCCGAGACACATTAGCCAAGACACATTAGCCAAGACACATTAGCCAAGACACCTTAGCCAAGACACCTTAGCCAAGACACCTTAGCCAAGACACATTAGCCAAGACACATTAGCCAAGACACCTTAGCCAAGACACCTTAGCCAAGACACCTTAGCCAAGACACATTAGCCAAGACACCTTACCCAAGACACCTTAGCCAAGACACATTACCCAAGACACCTTAGCCAAGACACCTTAGCCAAGACACATTAGCCAAGACACCTTAGCCAAGACACATTAGCCAAGACACATTAGCAAAGACACCTTAGCCAAGACACCTTAGCCAAGATACACTAGCCAAGACACATTAGCCAAGACACCTTAGCCAAGACACCTTAGCCAAGACACATTAGCCAAGACACCTTAGCCAAGACACTTTAGCCAAGACACATTAGCCAAGACACATTAGCCAAGACACCTTAGCCAAGACACATTAGCCAAGACACCTGAGCCAAGACACATTAGCCAAGACACATTAGCCGAGACACCTTAGCCAAGACACCTTAGCCAAGACACCTTAGCCAAGACACATTAGCCAAGACACATTAGCCGAGACACATTAGCCAAGACACCTTAGCCAAGACACATTAGCCAAGACACATTAGCCGAGACACCTTAGCCAAGACACCTTAGCCAAGACACCTTAGCCAAGACACATTAGCCGAGACACATTAGCCGAGACACATTAGCCAAGACACCTTAGCCAAGACACCTTAGCCAAGACACATTAGCCAAGACACCTTAGCCAAGACACCTTAGCCAAGACACCTTAGCCAAGACACATTAGCCAAGACACATTAGCCAAGACACCTTAGCCAAGACACCTTAGCCAAGACACATTAGCCAAGACACATTAGCCAAGACACCTTAGCCAAGACACATTAGCCGAGACACCTTAGCCAAGACACCTTAGCCAAGACACCTTAGCCAAGACACCTTAGCCAAGACACATTAGCCAAGACACCTTAGCCAAGACACCTTAGCCAAGACACATTAGCCGGGACACCTTAGCTAAGACACCTTAGCCAAGACACCTTAGCCAAGACACATTAGCCAAGACACCTTAGCCAAGACACCTTAGCCAAGACACATTAGCCGAGACAGCTTAGCCAAGACACCTTAGCCGAGACACATTAGCCAAGACACATTAGCCAAGACACATTAGCCAAGACACCTTAGCCAAGACACCTTAGCCAAGACACCTTAGCCAAGACACATTAGCCAAGACGCCTTAGCCAAGACACCTTAGCCAAGACACCTTAGCCAAGACACATTAGCCAAGACACATTAGCCAAGACACCTTAGCCAAGACACATTAGCCAAGACACATTAGCCGAGACACCTTAGCCAAGACACCTTAGCCAAGACACCTTAGCCAAGACACATTAGCCGAGACACCTTAGCCAAGACACATTAGCCAAGACACCTTAGCCAAGACACCTTAGCCAAGACACATTAGCCAAGACACCTTAGCCAAGACACCTTAGCCAAGACACATTAGCCAAGACACCTTAGCCAAGACACATTAGCCAAGACACATTAGCCAAGGCACATTAGCCAAGACACCTTAGCCAAGACACCTTAGCCAAGACACATTAGCCAAGACACATTAGCCGAGACACCTTAGCCAAGACACCTTAGCCAAGACACCTTAGCCAAGACACATTAGCCGAGACACATTAGCCAAGACACCTTAGCCAAGACACATTAGCCGAGACACATTAGCCAAGACACCTTAGCCAAGACACCTTAGCCAAGACACCTTAGCCAAGACACATTAGCCAAGACACCTTAGCCAAGACACCTTAGCCAAGACACATTAGCCAAGACACATTAGCCAAGACACCTTAGCCAAGACACCTTAGCCAAGACACATTAGCCAAGACACCTTAGCCAAGACACCTTAGCCAAGACACATTAGCCGAGACACCTTAGCCAAGACACCTTAGCCAAGACACCTTAGCCAAGACACCTTGGCCAAGACACATTAGCCAAGACACCTTAGCCAAGACACCTTAGCCAAGACACCTTAGCCAAGACACATTAGCCAAGACACCTTAGCCAAGACACCTTAGCCAAGACACATTAGCCAAGACACCTTAGCCAAGACACCTTAGCCAAGACACGTTAGCCAAGACACATTAGCCAAGACACCTTAGCCAAGACACCTTAGCCAAGACACATTAGCCAAGACACCTTAGCCAAGACACATTAGCCAAGACACATTAGCCGAGACACCTTAGCCAAGACACCTTAGCCAAGACACCTTAGCCAAGACACATTAGCCGAGACACCTTAGCCAAGACACCTTAGCCAAGACACCTTAGCCAAGACACCTTAGCCAAGACACATTAGCCAAGACACCTTAGCCAAGACACCTTAGCCAAGACACATTAGCCAAGACACCTTAGCCAAGACACATTAGCCAAGACACATTAGCCAAGGCACATTAGCCAAGACACCTTAGCCAAGACACCTTAGCCAAGACACATTAGCCAAGACACATTAGCCGAGACACCTTAGCCAAGACACCTTAGCCAAGACACCTTAGCCAAGACACATTAGCCGAGACACATTAGCCAAGACACCTTAGCCAAGACACATTAGCCGAGACACATTAGCCAAGACACCTTAGCCAAGACACCTTAGCCAAGACACCTTAGCCAAGACACATTAGCCAAGACACCTTAGCCAAGACACCTTAGCCAAGACACATTAGCCAAGACACATTAGCCAAGACACCTTAGCCAAGACACCTTAGCCAAGACACATTAGCCAAGACACCTTAGCCAAGACACCTTAGCCAAGACACATTAGCCGAGACACCTTAGCCAAGACACCTTAGCCAAGACACCTTAGCCAAGACACCTTGGCCAAGACACATTAGCCAAGACACCTTAGCCAAGACACATTAGCCAAGACACATTAGCCGAGACACCTTAGCCAAGACACCTTAGCCAAGACACCTTAGCCAAGACACATTAGCCGAGACACATTAGCCAAGACACCTTAGCCAAGACACATTAGCCGAGACACATTAGCCAAGACACCTTAGCCAAGACACCTTAGCCAAGACACCTTAGCCAAGACACATTAGCCAAGACACCTTAGCCAAGACACCTTAGCCAAGACACATTAGCCAAGACACCTTAGCCAAGACACCTTAGCCAAGACACATTAGCCAAGACACCTTAGCCAAGACACATTAGCCAAGACACCTTAGCCAAGACACCTTAGCTAAGACACATTAGCCAAGACACCTTAGCCAAGACACCTTAGCCAAGACACCTTGGCCAAGACACATTAGCCAAGACACCTTAGCCAAGACACCTTAGCCAAGACACCTTAGCCAAGACACATTAGCCAAGACACATTAGCCAAGACACATTAGCCAAGACACATTAGCCAAGGCACCTTAGCCAAGACACCTTAGCCAAGACACCTTAGCCAAGACACATTAGCCAAGACACATTAGCCAAGACACCTTAGCCAAGACACCTTAGCCAAGACACATGAGCCAAGACACCTTAGCCAAGACACCTTAGCCAAGACACATTAGCCAAGACACATTAGCCAAGACACATTAGCCAAGACACATTAGCCAAGGCACCTTAGCCAAGACACCTTAGCCAAGACACCTTAGCCAAGACACATTAGCCAAGACACCTTAGCCAAGACACCTTAGCCAAGACACCTTGGCCAAGACACATTAGCCAAGACACCTTAGCCAAGACACCTTAGCCAAGACACATGAGCCAAGACACCTTAGCCAAGACACCTTAGCCAAGACACCTTAGCCAAGACACATTAGCCAAGACACCTTAGCCAAGACACCTTAGCCAAGACACCTTGGCCAAGACACATTAGCCAAGACACCTTAGCCAAGACACCTTAGCCAAGACACCTTAGCCAAGACACATTAGCCAAGACACATTAGCCAAGACACATTAGCCAAGACACATTAGCCAAGGCACCTTAGCCAAGACACCTTAGCCAAGACACCTTAGCCAAGACACATTAGCCAAGACACATTAGCCAAGACACCTTAGCCAAGACACCTTAGCCAAGACACATGAGCCAAGACACCTTAGCCAAGACACCTTAGCCAAGACACCTTAGCCAAGACACATTAGCCAAGACACCTTAGCCAAGACACCTTAGCCAAGACACATTAGCCAAGACACATTAGCCAAGACACATTAGCCGAGACACCTTAGCCAAGACACCTTAGCCAAGACACATTAGCCAAGGCACCTTAGCCAAGACACCTTAGCCAAGACACCTTAGCCAAGACACATTAGCCAAGACACATTAGCCAAGACACCTTAGCCAAGACACCTTAGCCAAGACACCTTAGCCAAGACACCTTAGCGAAGACACCTGAGCCAAGACACATTAGCCAAGACACATTAGCCAAGACACATTAGCCGAGACACCTTAGCCAAGACACCTTAGCCAAGACACCTTAGCCAAGACACATTAGCCGAGACACCTTAGCCAAGACACATTAGCCAAGACACATTAGCCGAGACACATTAGCCAAGACACCTTAGCCAAGACACCTTAGCCAAGACACATTAGCCAAGACACCTTAGCCAAGACACCTTAGCCAAGACACATTAGCCAAGACACATTAGCCAAGACACATTAGCCAAGACACCTTAGCCAAGACACATTAGCCAAGACACCTTAGCCAAGACACATTAGCCAAGACACCTTAGCCAAGACACCTTAGCCAAGACACATTAGCCGAGACACATTAGCCAAGACACCTTAGCCAAGACACCTTGGCCAAGACACATTAGCCAAGACACCTTAGCCAAGACACCTTAGCCAAGACACCTTGGCCAAGACACATGAGCCAAGACACCTTAGCCAAGACACCTTAGCCAAGACACATTAGCCAAGACACATTAGCCAAGACACATTAGCCAAGACACATTAGCCAAGGCACCTTAGCCAAGACACCTTAGCCAAGACACCTTAGCCAAGACACATTAGCCAAGACACCTTAGCCAAGACACCTTAGCCAAGACACCTTGGCCAAGACACATTAGCCAAGACACCTTAGCCAAGACACCTTAGCCAAGACACATGAGCCAAGACACCTTAGCCAAGACACCTTAGCCAAGACACCTTAGCCAAGACACATTAGCCAAGACACCTTAGCCAAGACACCTTAGCCAAGACACCTTGGCCAAGACACATTAGCCAAGACACCTTAGCCAAGACACCTTAGCCAAGACACCTTAGCCAAGACACATTAGCCAAGACACATTAGCCAAGACACATTAGCCAAGGCACCTTAGCCAAGACACCTTAGCCAAGACACCTTAGCCAAGACACCTTAGCCAAGACACATTAGCCAAGACACCTTAGCCAAGACACCTTAGCCAAGACACATGAGCCAAGACACCTTAGCCAAGACACCTTAGCCAAGACACCTTAGCCAAGACACATTAGCCAAGACACCTTAGCCAAGACACCTTAGCCAAGACACATTAGCCAAGACACATTAGCCGAGACACCTTAGCCAAGACACCTTAGCCAAGACACCTTAGCCAAGACACCTTAGCCAAGACACCTTAGCCAAGACACCTTAGCCAAGACACATTAGCCAAGACACCTTAGCCAAGACACCTTAGCCAAGACACATTAGCCAAGACACATTAGCCAAGACACCTTAGCCAAGACACCTTAGCCAAGACACATTAGCCAAGACACCTTAGCCAAGACACCTTAGCCAAGACACATTAGCCAAGGCACCTTAGCCAAGACACCTTAGCCAAGACACCTTAGCCAAGACACATTAGCCAAGACACATTAGCCAAGACACATTAGCCAAGACACATTAGCCAAGGCACCTTAGCCAAGACACCTTAGCCAAGACACCTTAGCCAAGACACCTTAGCCAAGACACATTAGCCAAGACACATTAGCCAAGGCACCTTAGCCAAGACACCTTAGCCAAGACACCTTAGCCAAGACACATTAGCCAAGACACCTTAGCCAAGACACCTTAGCCAAGACACATGAGCCAAGACACCTTAGCCAAGACACCTTAGCCAAGACACCTTAGCCAAGACACATTAGCCAAGATACCTTAGCCAAGACACCTTAGCCAAGACACATTAGCCAAGACACATTAGCCGAGACACCTTAGCCAAGACACCTTAGCCAAGACACCTTAGCCAAGACACATTAGCCGAGACACCTTAGCCAAGACACATTAGCCAAGATACATTAGCCGAGACACATTAGCCAAGACACCTTAGCCAAGACACCTTAGCCAAGACACATTAGCCAAGACACCTTAGCCAAGACACCTTAGCCAAGACACATTAGCCAAGACACATTAGCCAAGACACATTAGCCAAGACACCTTAGCCAAGACACATTAGCCAAGACACCTTAGCCAAGACACATTAGCCAAGACACCTTAGCCAAGACACCTTAGCCAAGACACGTTAGCCGAGACACATTAGCCAAGACACCTTAGCCAAGACACCTTAGCCAAGACACCTTAGCCAAGACACCTTAGCCAAGACACATTAGCCAAGACACCTTAGCCAAGACACCTTAGCCAAGACACATTAGCCAAGACACCTTAGCCAAGACACATTAGCCAAGACACATTAGCCAAGACACATTAGCCAAGACACCTTAGCCAAGACACCTGAGCCAAGACACATTAGCCAAGACACATTAGCCAAGACACATTAGCCGAGACACATTAGCCAAGACACCTTAGCCAAGACACCTTAGCCAAGACACCTTAGCCAAGACACATTAGCCAAGACACCTTAGCCAAGACACCTTAGCCAAGACACATTAGCCAAGACACATTAGCCAAGACACCTTAGCCAAGACACCTTAGCCAAGACACATTAGCCAAGACACCTTAGCCAAGACACCTTAGCCAAGACACATTAGCCGAGACACCTTAGCCAAGACACCTTAGCCAAGACACCTTAGCCAAGACACCTTGGCCAAGACACATTAGCCAAGACACCTTAGCCAAGACACATTAGCCAAGACACCTTAGTCAAGACACCTTAGCCAAGACACCTTAGCCAAGACACATTAGCCAAGACACCTTAGCCAAGACACCTTAGCCAAGACACATTAGCCGAGACACCTTAGCCAAGACACCTTAGCCAAGACACCTTAGCCAAGACACCTTAGCCAAGACACATTAGCCAAGACACCTTAGCCAAGACACATTAGCCAAGACACCTTAGCCAAGACACCTTAGCCAAGACACTTTAGCCAAGACACCTTAGCCAAGACACCTTAGCCAAGACACATTAGCCAAGACACATTAGCCGAGACAGCTTAGCCAAGACACCTCAGCCAAGACACATTAGCCGAGACACATTAGCCAAGACACCTTAGCCAAGACACATTAGCCAAGACACATTAGCCAAGACACCTTAGCCGAGACACATTAGCCAAGACACATTAGCCAAGACACATTAGCCAAGACACCTTAGCCAAGACACCTGAGCCAAGACACATTAGCCAAGACACATTAGCCAAGACACATTAGCCAAGGCACCTTAGCCAAGACACCTTAGCCAAGACACCTTAGCCAAGACACATTAGCCAAGACACATTAGCCAAGACACCTTAGCCAAGACACCTTAGCCAAGACACCTTAGCCAAGACACATGAGCCAAGACACCTTAGCCAAGACACCTTAGCCAAGACACCTTAGCCAAGACACATTAGCCAAGACACCTTAGCCAAGACACCTTAGCCAAGACACATTAGCCAAGACACATTAGCCGAGACACCTTAGCCAAGACACCTTAGCCAAGACACCTTAGCCAAGACACCTTAGCCAAGACACCTTAGCCAAGACACATTAGCCGAGACACCTTAGCCAAGACACCTTAGCCAAGACACCTTAGCCAAGACACATTAGCCAAGACACATTAGCCAAGACACCTTAGCCAAGACACATTAGCCAAGACACCTTAGCCAAGACACCTTAGCCAAGACACATTAGCCGAGACACCTTAGCCAAGACACCTTAGCCAAGACACCTTAGCCAAGACACCTTGGCCAAGACACATTAGCCAAGACAACTTAGCCAAGACACCTTAGCCAAGACACATTAGCCAAGACACCTTAGCCAAGACACCTTAGCCAAGACACCTTAGCCAAGACACATTAGCCAAGACACCTTAGCCAAGACACCTTAGCCAAGACACATTAGCCGAGACACATTAGCCAAGACACCTTAGCCAAGACACCTTAGCCAAGACACCTTAGCCAAGACACCTTAGCCAAGACACATTAGCCAAGACACCTTAGCCAAGACACCTTAGCCAAGACACATTAGCCAAGACACATTAGCCAAGACACATTAGCCAAGACACCTTAGCCAAGACACCTGAGCCAAGACACATTAGCCAAGACACATTAGCCAAGACACATTAGCCAAGGCACCTTAGCCAAGACACCTTAGCCAAGACACCTTAGCCAAGACACATTAGCCAAGACACATTAGCCAAGACACCTTAGCCAAGACACCTTAGCCAAGACACATGAGCCAAGACACCTTAGCCAAGACACCTTAGCCAAGACACCTTAGCCAAGACACATTAGCCAAGACACCTTAGCCAAGACACCTTAGCCAAGACACATTAGCCAAGACACATTAGCCGAGACACCTTAGCCAAGACACCTTAGCCAAGACACCTTAGCCAAGACACATTAGCCGAGACACCTTAGCCAAGACACATTAGCCAAGACACATTAGCCGAGACACATTAGCCAAGACACCTTAGCCAAGACACCTTAGCCAAGACACATTAGCCAAGACACATTAGCCAAGACACCTTAGCCGAGACACATTAGCCAAGACACATTAGCCAAGACACATTAGCCAAGACACCTTAGCCAAGACACATTAGCCAAGACACCTTAGCCAAGACACCTTAGCCAAGACACATTAGCCAAGACACCTTAGCCAAGACACATTAGCCGAGACACATTAGCCAAGACACCTTAGCCAAGACACATTAGCCGAGACACATTAGCCAAGACACCTTAGCCAAGACACCTTAACCAAGACACATTAGCCAAGACACCTTAGCCAAGACACCTTAGCCAAGACACATTAGCTAAGACACATAAGCCAAGACACCTTAGCCAAGACACATTAGCCAAGACACATTAGCCAAGACACCTTAGCCAAGACACCTTAGCCAAGACACATTAGCCAAGACACCTTAGCCAAGACACATTAGCCAAGACACCTTAGCCAAGACACCTTAGCCAAGACACATTAGCCAAGATACCTTAGCCAAGACACCTTAGCCAAGACACATTAGCCAAGACACCTTAGCCAAGACACCTTAACCAAGACACATTAGCCAAGACACCTTAGCCAAGACACCTTAGCCAAGACACCTTAGCCAAGACACCTTAGCCAAGACACATAAGCCAAGACACATTAGCCAAGACACATTAGCCAAGACACCTTAGCCAAGACACCTTAGCCAAGACACATTAGCAAAGACACATTAGCCAAGACACATTAGCCAAGACACCTTAGCCAAGACACCTGAGCCAAGACACATTAGCCAAGACACATTAGCCAAGACACATTAGCCAAGGCACCTTAGCCAAGACACCTTAGCCAAGACACCTTAGCCAAGACACATTAGCCAAGACACATTAGCCAAGACACCTTAGCCAAGACACCTTAGCCAAGACACATTAGCCAAGACACCTTAGCCAAGACACCTTAGCCAAGACACCTTAGCCAAGACACCTTAGCCAAGACACATTAGCCAAGACACATTAGCCAAGACACCTTATCCAAGACACATTAGCCAAGACACCTTAGCCAAGACACCTTAGCCAAGACACCTTAGCCAAGACACATTAGCCAAGACACCTTAGCCAAGACACATTAGCCAAGACACCTTAGCCAAGACACCTTAGCTAATACACATTAGCCAAGACACCTTAGCCAAGACACCTTAGCCAAGACACATTAGCCAAGACACCTTAGCCAAGACACATTAGCCAAGACACATTAGCCAAGACACCTTAGTCAAGACACCTTAGCCAAGACACCTTAGCCAAGACACCTTAGCCAAGACACCTTAGCCAAGACACATTAGCCAAGACACCTTAGCCAAGACACCTTAGCCAAGACACCTTAGCCAAGACACATTAGCCAAGACACCTTACCCAAGACACCTTAGCCAAGACACATTACCCAAGACACCTTAGCCAAGACACCTTAGCCAAGATACATTAGCCAAGACACCTTAGCCAAGACACATTAGCCAAGACACATTAGCCAAGACACCTTAGCCAAGACACCTTAGCCAAGATACACTAGCCAAGACACATTAGCCAAGACACATTAGCCAAGACACCTTAGCCAAGACACATTAGCCAAGACACCTTAGCCAAGACACTTTAGCCAAGACACATTAGCCAAGACACATTAGCCAAGACACCTTAGCCAAGACACCTTAGCCAAGCCACCTGAGCCAAGACACATTAGCCAAGACACATTAGCCAAGACACCTTATCCAAGACACATTAGCCAAGACACCTTAGCCAAGACACCTTAGCCAAGACACCTTAGCCAAGACACATTAGCCAAGACACCTTAGCCAAGACACATTAGCCAAGACACCTTAGCCAAGACACCTTAGCTAAGACACATTAGCCAAGACACCTTAGCCAAGACACATTAGCCGAGACACATTAGCCGAGACACATTAGCCAAGACACCTTAGCCAAGACACATTAGCCAAGACACCTTAGCCAAGCCACCTTAGCCAAGACACCTTAGCCAAGACACATTAGCCAAGACACCTTAGCCAAGACACATTAGCCAAGACACCTTAGCCAAGACACCTTAGCTAAGACACATTAGCCAAGACACCTTAGCCAAGACACCTTAGCCAAGACACATTAGCCAAGACACCTTAGCCAAGACACATTAGCCAAGACACATTAGCCAAGACACCTTAGTCAAGACACCTTAGCCAAGACACCTTAGCCAAGACACCTTAGCCAAGACACCTTAGCCAAGACACATTAGCCAAGACACCTTAGCCAAGACACCTTAGCCAAGACACCTTAGCCAAGACACATTAGCCAAGACACCTTACCCAAGACACCTTAGCCAAGACACATTACCCAAGACACCTTAGCCAAGACACCTTAGCCAAGACACATTAGCCAAGACACCTTAGCCAAGACACATTAGCCAAGACACCTTAGCCAAGACACCTTAGCCAAGACACCTTAGCCAAGATACACTAGCCAAGACACATTAGCCAAGGCACCTTAGCCAAGACACCTTAGCCAAGACACCTTAGCCAAGACACATTAGCCAAGACACATTAGCCAAGACACCTTAGCCAAGACACCTTAGCCAAGACACATGAGCCAAGACACATTAGCCAAGACACCTTAGCCAAGACACCTTAGCCAAGACACCTTAGCCAAGACACATTAGCCAAGACACCTTAGCCAAGACACATGAGCCAAGACACATTAGCCAAGACACCTTAGCCAAGACACCTTAGCCAAGACACCTTAGCCAAGACACATTAGCCAAGACACCTTAGCCAAGACACCTTAGCCAAGACACATTAGCCAAGACACATTAGCCAAGACACCTTAGCCAAGACACCTTAGCCAAGACACATTAGCCAAGACACCTTAGCCAAGACACCTTAGCCAAGACACATTAGCCGAGACACCTTAGCCAAGACACCTTAGCCAAGACACCTTAGCCAAGACACCTTGGCCAAGACACATTAGCCAAGACACCTTAGCCAAGACACATTAGCCAAGACACCTTAGCCAAGACACCTTAGCCAAGACACCTTAGCCAAGACACATTAGCCAAGACACCTTACCCAAGACACCTTAGCCAAGACACATTACCCAAGACACCTTAGCCAAGACACCTTAGCCAAGACACATTAGCCAAGACACCTTAGCCAAGACACATTAGCCAAGACACCTTAGCCAAGACACCTTAGCCAAGACACCTTAGCCAAGATACACTAGCCAAGACACATTAGCCAAGGCACCTTAGCCAAGACACCTTAGCCAAGACACCTTAGCCAAGACACATTAGCCAAGACACATTAGCCAAGACACCTTAGCCAAGACACCTCAGCCAAGACACATGAGCCAAGACACATTAGCCAAGACACCTTAGCCAAGACACCTTAGCCAAGACACATTAGCCAAGACACATTAGCCAAGACACCTTAGCCAAGACACCTTAGCCAAGACACATTAGCCGAGACACCTTAGCCAAGACACCTTAGCCAAGACACATTAGCCAAGACACATTAGCCAAGACACCTTAGCCAAGACACCTTAGCCAAGACACCTTAGCCAAGACACATTAGCCAAGACACCTTAGCCAAGACACCTTAGCCAAGACACCTTAGCCAAGACACATTAGCCAAGACACCTTAGCCAAGACACCTTAGCCAAGACACATTAGCCGAGACACATTAGCCAAGACACCTTAGCCAAGACACCTTAGCCAAGACACCTTAGCCAAGACACATTAGCCAAGACACATTAGCCAAGACACCTTAGCCAAGACACATTAGCCAAGACACCTTAGCCAAGACACATTAGCCAAGACACATTAGCCAAGACACATTAGCCAAGACACCTTAGCCAAGACACCTGAGCCAAGACACATTAGCCAAGACACATTAGCCAAGACACATTAGCCAAGGCACCTTAGCCAAGACACCTTAGCCAAGACACCTTAGCCAAGACACATTAGCCAAGACACATTAGCCAAGACACCTTAGCCAAGACACCTTAGCCAAGACACATGAGCCAAGACACCTTAGCCAAGACACCTTAGCCAAGACACCTTAGCCAAGACACATTAGCCAAGACACCTTAGCCAAGACACCTTAGCCAAGACACATTAGCCAAGACACATTAGCCGAGACACCTTAGCCAAGACACCTTAGCCAAGACACCTTAGCCAAGACACATTAGCCGAGACACCTTAGCCAAGACACATTAGCCAAGACACATTAGCCGAGACACATTAGCCAAGACACCTTAGCCAAGACACCTTAGCCAAGACACATTAGCCAAGACACCTCAGCCAAGACACCTTAGCCAAGACACATTAGCCAAGACACATTAGCCAAGACACATTAGCCAAGACACCTTAGCCAAGACACATTAGCCAAGACACCTTAGCCAAGACACATTAGCCAAGACACCTTAGCCAAGACACCTTAGCCAAGACACATTAGCCGAGACACATTAGCCAAGACACCTTAGCCAAGACACCTTAGCCAAGACACCTTAGCCAAGACACCTTAGCCAAGACACATTAGCCAAGACACCTTAGCCAAGACACCTTAGCCAAGACACATTAGCCAAGACACCTTAGCCAAGACACATTAGCCAAGACACATTAGCCAAGACACATTAGCCAAGACACCTTAGCCAAGACACCTGAGCCAAGACACATTAGCCAAGACACATTAGCCAAGACACATTAGCCGAGACACATTAGCCAAGACACCTTAGCCAAGACACCTTAGCCAAGACACCTTAGCCAAGACACCTTAGCCAAGACACCTTAGCCAAGACACCTTAGCCAAGACACATTAGCCAAGACACATTAGCCAAGACACCTTAGCCAAGACACCTTAGCCAAGACACATTAGCCAAGACACCTTAGCCAAGACACCTTAGCCAAGACACATTAGCCGAGACACCTTAGCCAAGACACCTTAGCCAAGACACCTTAGCCAAGACACCTTGGCCAAGACACATTAGCCAAGACACCTTAGCCAAGACACATTAGCCAAGACACCTTAGCCAAGACACCTTAGCCAAGACACCTTAGCCAAGACACATTAGCCAAGACACCTTAGCCAAGACACCTTAGCCAAGACACATTAGCCGAGACACCTTAGCCAAGACACCTTAGCCAAGACACCTTAGCCAAGACACCTTAGCCAAGACACATTAGCCAAGACACATTAGCCAAGACACATTAGCCAAGACACATTAGCCAAGACACATTAGCCAAGGCACCTTAGCCAAGACACCTTAGCCAAGACACCTTAGCCAAGACACATTAGCCAAGACACATTAGCCGAGACAGCTTAGCCAAGACACCTCAGCCAAGACACATTAGCCGAGACACATTAGCCAAGACACCTTAGCCAAGACACCTTAGCCAAGACACATTAGCCAAGACACCTTAGCCAAGACACCTTAGCCAAGACACATTAGCCAAGACACATTAGCCGAGACACCTTAGCCAAGACACCTTAGCCAAGACACCTTAGCCAAGACACCTTAGCCAAGACACCTTAGCCAAGACACATTAGCCGAGACACCTTAGCCAAGACACCTTAGCCAAGACACCTTAGCCAAGACACATTAGCCAAGACACATTAGCCAAGACACCTTAGCCAAGACACCTTAGCCAAGACACATTAGCCAAGACACCTTAGCCAAGACACCTTAGCCAAGACACATTAGCCGAGACACCTTAGCCAAGACACCTTAGCCAAGACACCTTAGCCAAGACACCTTGGCCAAGACACATTAGCCAAGACACCTTAGCCAAGACACCTTAGCCAAGACACCTTAGCCAAGACACCTTAGAAAAGACACCTTAGCCAAGACACCTTAGCCAAGACACATTAGCCAAGACACCTTAGCCAAGACACCTTAGCCAAGACACATTAGCCGAGACACATTAGCCAAGACACCTTAGCCAAGACACCTTAGCCAAGACACCTTAGCCAAGACACCTTAGCCAAGACACATTAGCCAAGACACCTTAGCCAAGACACCTTAGCCAAGACACATTAGCCAAGACACATTAGCCAAGACACATTAGCCAAGACACCTTAGCCAAGACACCTTAGCCAAGACACCTTAGCCAAGACACATTAGCCAAGACACCTTAGCCAAGACACCTTAGCCAAGACACATTAGCCAAGACACATTAGCCAAGACACCTTAGCCAAGACACCTTAGCCAAGACACCTTAGCCAAGACACCTTAGCCAAGACACCTTAGCCAAGACACATTAGCCGAGACACCTTAGCCAAGACACCTTAGCCAAGACACCTTAGCCAAGACACATTAGCCAAGACACATTAGCCAAGACACCTTAGCCAAGACACCTTAGCCAAGACACATTAGCCAAGACACCTTAGCCAAGACACCTTAGCCAAGACACATTAGCCGAGACACCTTAGCCGAGACACCTTAGCCAAGACACCTTAGCCAAGACACCTTGGCCAAGACACATTAGCCAAGACACATTAGCCAAGACACCTTAGCCAAGACACATTAGCCAAGACACCTTAGCCAAGACACCTTAGCCAAGACACCTTAGCCAAGACACATTAGCCAAGACACCTTAGCCAAGACACCTTAGCCAAGACACATTAGCCGAGACACATTAGCCAAGACACCTTAGCCAAGACACCTTAGCCAAGACACCTTAGCCAAGACACCTTAGCCAAGACACATTAGCCAAGACACCTTAGCCAAGACACATTAGCCAAGACACATTAGCCAAGACACATTAGCCAAGACACATTAGCCAAGGCACCTTAGCCAAGACACCTTAGCCAAGACACCTTAGCCAAGACACATTAGCCAAGACACATTAGCCAAGACACCTTAGCCAAGACACCTTAGCCAAGACACATGAGCCAAGACACCTTAGCCAAGACACCTTAGCCAAGACACATTAGCCAAGACACCTTAGCCAAGACACCTTAGCCAAGACACCTTAGCCAAGACACATTAGCCAAGACACCTTAGCCAAGACACCTTAGCCAAGACACATTAGCCGAGACACCTTAGCCAAGACACCTTAGCCAAGACACCTTAGCCAAGACACCTTAGCCAAGACACATTAGCCAAGACACCTTAGCCAAGACACATTAGCCAAGACACCTTAGCCAAGACACCTTAGCCAAGACACTTTAGCCAAGACACCTTAGCCAAGACACCTTAGCCAAGACACATTAGCCAAGACACATTAGCCGAGACAGCTTAGCCAAGACACCTCAGCCAAGACACATTAGCCGAGACACATTAGCCAAGACACCTTAGCCAAGACACATTAGCCAAGACACATTAGCCAAGACACCTTAGCCGAGACACATTAGCCAAGACACATTAGCCAAGACACATTAGCCAAGACACCTTAGCCAAGACACCTGAGCCAAGACACATTAGCCAAGACACATTAGCCAAGACACATTAGCCAAGGCACCTTAGCCAAGACACCTTAGCCAAGACACCTTAGCCAAGACACATTAGCCAAGACACATTAGCCAAGACACCTTAGCCAAGACACCTTAGCCAAGACACCTTAGCCAAGACACATGAGCCAAGACACCTTAGCCAAGACACCTTAGCCAAGACACCTTAGCCAAGACACATTAGCCAAGACACCTTAGCCAAGACACCTTAGCCAAGACACATTAGCCAAGACACATTAGCCGAGACACCTTAGCCAAGACACCTTAGCCAAGACACCTTAGCCAAGACACCTTAGCCAAGACACCTTAGCCAAGACACATTAGCCGAGACACCTTAGCCAAGACACCTTAGCCAAGACACCTTAGCCAAGACACATTAGCCAAGACACATCAGCCAAGACACCTTAGCCAAGACACCTTAGCCAAGACACATTAGCCAAGACACCTTAGCCAAGACACCTTAGCCAAGACACATTAGCCGAGACACCTTAGCCAAGACACCTTAGCCAAGACACCTTAGCCAAGACACCTTGGCCAAGACACATTAGCCAAGACACCTTAGCCAAGACACCTTAGCCAAGACACATTAGCCAAGACACCTTAGCCAAGACACCTTAGCCAAGACACCTTAGCCAAGACACATTAGCCAAGACACCTTAGCCAAGACACCTTAGCCAAGACACATTAGCCGAGACACATTAGCCAAGACACCTTAGCCAAGACACCTTAGCCAAGACACCTTAGCCAAGACACCTTAGCCAAGACACATTAGCCAAGACACCTTAGCCAAGACACCTTAGCCAAGACACATTAGCCAAGACACATTAGCCAAGACACATTAGCCAAGACACCTTAGCCAAGACACCTTAGCCAAGACACCTTAGCCAAGACACATTAGCCAAGACACATTAGCCAAGACACATTAGCCGAGACACCTTAGCCAAGACACCTTAGCCAAGACACCTTAGCCAAGACACCTTAGCCAAGACACCTTAGCCAAGACACATTAGCCGAGACACCTTAGCCAAGACACCTTAGCCAAGACACATTAGCCAAGACACATTAGCCAAGACACCTTAGCCAAGACACCTTAGCCAAGACACATTAGCCAAGACACCTTAGCCAAGACACCTTAGCCAAGACACATTAGCCGAGACACCTTAGCCAAGACACCTTAGCCAAGACACCTTAGCCAAGACACCTTGGCCAAGACACATTAGCCAAGACACCTTAGCCAAGACACCTTAGCCAAGACACATTAGCCAAGACACCTTAGCCAAGACACCTTAGCCAAGACACCTTAGCCAAGACACATTAGCCAAGACACCTTAGCCAAGACACCTTAGCCAAGACACATTAGCCGAGACACATTAGCCAAGACACCTTAGCCAAGACACCTTAGCCAAGACACCTTAGCCAAGACACATTAGCCAAGACACCTAAGCCAAGACACATTAGCCAAGACACATTAGCCAAGACACATTAGCCAAGACACATTAGCCAAGGCACCTTAGCCAAGACACCTTAGCCAAGACACCTTAGCCAAGACACATTAGCCAAGACACATTAGCCAAGACACCTTAGCCAAGACACCTTAGCCAAGACACATGAGCCAAGACACCTTAGCCAAGACACCTTAGCCAAGACACCTTAGCCAAGACACATTAGCCAAGACACCTTAGCCAAGACACCTTAGCCAAGACACATGAGCCAAGACACCTTAGCCAAGACACCTTAGCCAAGACACCTTAGCCAAGACACCTTAGCCAAGACACATTAGCCGAGACACCTTAGCCAAGACACATTAGCCAAGACACATTAGCCAAGACACCTTAGCCGAGACACATTAGCCAAGACACATTAGCCAAGACACATTAGCCAAGACACCTTAGCCAAGACACATTAGCCAAGACACCTTAGCCAAGACACCTTAGCCAAGACACATTAGCCAAGACACCTTAGCCAAGACACATTAGCCGAGACACATTAGCCAAGACACCTTAGCCAAGACACCTTAGCCAAGACACCTTGGCCAAGACACATTAGCCAAGACACCTTAGCCAAGACACCTTAGCCAAGACACATTAGCCAAGACACCTTAGCCAAGACACCTTAGCCAAGACACCTGAGCCAAGACACATTAGCCAAGACACATTAGCCAAGACACATTAGCCAAGGCACCTTAGCCAAGACACCTTAGCCAAGACACCTTAGCCAAGACACATTAGCCAAGACACATTAGCCAAGACACCTTAGCCAAGACACCTTAGCCAAGACACATTAGCCAAGACACCTTAGCCAAGACACCTTAGCCAAGACACCTTAGCCAAGACACCTTAGCCAAGACACATTAGCCAAGACACATTAGCCAAGACACCTTATCCAAGACACATTAGCCAAGACACCTTAGCCAAGACACCTTAGCCAAGACACCTTAGCCAAGACACATTAGCCAAGACACCTTAGCCAAGACACATTAGCCAAGACACCTTAGCCAAGACACCTTAGCTAAGACACATTAGCCAAGACACCTTAGCCAAGACACCTTAGCCAAGACACATTAGCCAAGACACCTTAGCCAAGACACATTAGCCAAGACACATTAGCCAAGACACCTTAGTCAAGACACCTTAGCCAAGACACCTTAGCCAAGACACCTTAGCCAAGACACCTTAGCCAAGACACATTAGCCAAGACACCTTAGCCAAGACACCTTAGCCAAGACACCTTAGCCAAGACACATTAGCCAAGACACCTTACCCAAGACACCTTAGCCAAGACACATTACCCAAGACACCTTAGCCAAGACACCTTAGCCAAGACACATTAGCCAAGACACCTTAGCCAAGACACATTAGCCAAGACACATTAGCCAAGACACCTTAGCCAAGACACCTTAGCCAAGATACACTAGCCAAGACACATTAGCCAAGACACATTAGCCAAGACACCTTAGCCAAGACACATTAGCCAAGACACCTTAGCCAAGACACTTTAGCCAAGACACATTAGCCAAGACACATTAGCCAAGACACCTTAGCCAAGACACCTTAGCCAAGACACCTGAGCCAAGACACATTAGCCAAGACACATTAGCCGAGACACCTTAGCCAAGACACCTTAGCCAAGACACCTTAGCCAAGACACCTTAGCCAAGACACATTAGCCAAGACACATTAGCCGAGACACATTAGCCAAGACACCTTAGCCAAGACACATTAGCCAAGACACATTAGCCGAGACACCTTAGCCAAGACACCTTAGCCAAGACACCTTAGCCAAGACACATTAGCCGAGACACATTAGTCGAGACACATTAGCCAAGACACCTTAGCCAAGACACATTAGCCAAGACACCTTAGCCAAGACACCTTAGCCAAGACACCTTAGCCAAGACACATTAGCCAAGACACCTTAGCCAAGACACATTAGCCAAGACACCTTAGCCAAGACACCTTAGCTAAGACACATTAGCCAAGACACCTTAGCCAAGACACCTTAGCCAAGACACATTAGCCAAGACACATTAGCCAAGACACATTAGCCAAGACACATTAGCCAAGACACCTTAGTCAAGACACCTTAGCCAAGACACCTTAGCCAAGACACCTTAGCCAAGACACCTTAGCCAAGACACATTAGCCAAGACACCTTAGCCAAGACACCTTAGCCAAGACACCTTAGCCAAGACACATTAGCCAAGACACCTTACCCAAGACACCTTAGCCAAGACACCTTAGCCAAGACACATTAGCCAAGACACCTTAGCCAAGACACATTAGCCAAGACACCTTAGCCAAGACACCTTAGCCAAGACACCTTAGCCAAGATACACTAGCCAAGACACATTAGCCAAGACACATTAGCCAAGACACCTTAGCCAAGACACATTAGCCAAGACACCTTAGCCAAGACACTTTAGCCAAGACACATAAGCCAAGACACATTAGCCAAGACACCTTAGCCAAGACACCTTAGCCAAGACACCTGAGCCAAGACACATTAGCCAAGACACATTAGCCGAGACACCTTAGCCAAGACACCTTAGCCAAGACACCTTAGCCAAGACACATTAGCCAAGACACATTAGCCGAGACACATTAGCCAAGACACCTTAGCCAAGACACATTAGCCAAGACACATTAGCCGAGACACCTTAGCCAAGACACCTTAGCCAAGACACCTTAGCCAAGACACATTAGCCGAGACACATTAGCCGAGACACATTAGCCAAGACACTTTAGCCAAGACACCTTAGCCAAGACACATTAGCCAAGACACCTTAGCCAAGACACATTAGCCAAGACACATTAGCCGAGACACATTAGCCAAGACACCTTAGCCAAGACACATTAGCCGAGACACATTAGCCGAGACACCTTAGCCAAGACACCTTAGCCAAGACACCTTAGCCAAGACACATTAGCCAAGACACATTAGCCGAGACACATTAGCCGAGACACCTTAGCCAAGACACCTTAGCCAAGACACCTTAGCCAAGACACCTTAGCCAAGACACCTTAGCCAAGACACATTAGCCAAGACACATTAGCCAAGACATCTTAGCCAAGACACCTTAGCCAAGACACATTAGCCAAGACACATTAGCCAAGACACCTTAGCCAAGACACATTAGCCGAGACACCTTAGCCAAGACACCTTAGCCAAGACACCTTAGCCAAGACACCTTAGCCAAGACACATTAGCCAAGACACCTTAGCCAAGACACCTTAGCCAAGACACATTAGCCGAGACACCTTAGCTAAGACACCTTAGCCAAGACACCTTAGCCAAGACACATTAGCCAAGACACCTTAGCCAAGACACCTTAGCCAAGACACATTAGCCGAGACAGCTTAGCCAAGACACCTTAGCCGAGACACATTAGCCAAGACACCTAAGCCGAGACACATTAGCCAAGACACCTTAGCCAAGACACCTTAGCCAAGACAAATTAGCCAAGACGCCTTAGCCAAGACACCTTAGCCAAGACACCTTAGCCAAGACACATTAGCCATGACACCTTAGCCAAGACACCTTAGCCAAGACACATTAGCCAAGACACATTAGCCGAGACACCTTAGCCAAGACACCTTAGCCAAGACACATTAGCCAAGACACCTTAGCCAAGACACCTTAGCTAAGACACATTAGCCAAGACACCTTAGCCAAGACACCTTAACCAAGACACCTTAGCCAAGACACATTAGCCAAGACACATTAGCCAAGACACATTAGCCAAGACACCTTAGCCAAGACACCTTAGCCAAGACACATTAGCCAAGACACATTAGCCAAGACACATTAGCCAAGACACCTTAGCCAAGACACCTGAGCCAAGACACATTAGCCAAGACACCTTAGCCAAGACACATTAGCCAAGACACATTAGCCAAGACACCTTAGTCAAGACACCTTAGCCAAGACACCTTAGCCAAGACACCTTAGCCAAGACACCTTAGCCAAGACACATTAGCCAAGACACCTTAGCCAAGACACCTTAGCCAAGACACCTTAGCCAAGACACATTAGCCAAGACACCTTACCCAAGACACCTTAGCCAAGACACATTACCCAAGACACCTTAGCCAAGACACCTTAGCCAAGACACATTAGCCAAGACACCTTAGCCAAGACACATTAGCCGAGACACCTTAGCCAAGACACCTTAGCCAAGACACCTTAGCCAAGATACACTAGCCAAGACACATTAGCCAAGACGCATTAGCCAAGACACCTTAGCCAAGACACATTAGCCAAGACACCTTAGCCAAGACACTTTAGCCAAGACACATTAGCCAAGACACATTAGCCAAGACACCTTAGCCAAGACACCTTAGCCAAGACACCTGAGCCAAGACACATTAGCCAAGACACATTAGCCGAGACACCTTAGCCAAGACACCTTAGCCAAGACACCTTAGCCAAGACACATTAGCCAAGACACATTAGCCGAGACACATTAGCCAAGACACCTTAGCCAAGACACATTAGCCAAGACACATTAGCCGAGACACCTTAGCCAAGACACCTTAGCCAAGACACCTTAGCCAAGACACATTAGCCGAGACACATTAGCCGAGACACATTAGCCAAGACACCTTAGCCAAGACACATTAGCCAAGACACCTTAGCCAAGACACCTTAGCCAAGACACCTTAGCCAAGACACATTAGCCAAGACACCTTAGCCAAGACACATTAGCCAAGACACCTTAGCCAAGACACCTTAGCTAAGACACATTAGCCAAGACAAATTAGCCAAGACACCTTAGCCAAGACACATTAGCCAAGACACCTTAGCCAAGACACATTAGCCAAGACACATTAGCCAAGACACATTAGCCAAGACACCTTAGCCAAGACACCTTAGCCAAGACACCTTAGCCAAGACACCTTAGCCAAGACACCTTAGCCAAGACACATTAGCCAAGACACATTAGCCAAGACACCTTACCCAAGACACATTACCCAAGACACCTTAGCCAAGACACCTTAGCCAAGACACATTAGCCAAGACACCTTAGCCAAGACACATTAGCCAAGACACCTTAGCCAAGACACCTTAGCCAAGACACCTTAGCCAATATACACTAGCCAAGACACATTAGCCAAGACACATTAGCCAAGACACCTTAGCCAAGACACATTAGCCAAGACACCTTAGCCAAGACACTTTAGCCAAGACACATTAGCCAAGACACATTAGCCAAGACACCTTAGCCAAGACACCTTAGCCAAGACACCTGAGCCAAGACACATTAGCCAAGACACATTAGCCGAGACACCTTAGCCAAGACACCTTAGCCAAGACACCTTAGCCAAGACACATTAGCCAAGACACATTAGCCGAGACACATTTGCCAAGACACCTTAGCCAAGACACATTAGCCAAGACACATTAGCCGAGACACCTTAGCCAAGACACCTTAGCCAAGACACCTTAGCCAAGACACATTAGCCGAGACACATTAGCCGAGACACATTAGCCAAGACACCTTAGCCAAGACACCTTAGCCAAGACACATTAGCCAAGACACATTAGCCGAGACACATTAGCCAAGACACATTAGCCAAGACACATTAGCCGAGACACATTAGCCGAGACACCTTAGCCAAGACACCTTAGCCAAGACACCTTAGCCAAGACACATTAGCCAAGACACATTAGCCGAGACACATTAGCCGAGACACCTTAGCCAAGACACCTTAGCCAAGACACCTTAGCCAAGACACCTTAGCCAAGACACCTTAGCCAAGACACATTAGCCAAGACACATTAGCCAAGACATCTTAGCCAAGACACCTTAGCCAAGACACATTAGCCAAGATACATTAGCCAAGACACCTTAGCCAAGACACATTAGCCGAGACACCTTAGCCAAGACACCTTAGCCAAGACACCTTAGCCAAGACACCTTAGCCAAGACACATTAGCCAAGACACCTTAGCCAAGACACCTTAGCCAAGACACATTAGCCGAGACACCTTAGCTAAGACACCTTAGCCAAGACACCTTAGCCAAGACACATTAGCCAAGACACCTTAGCCAAGACACCTTAGCCAAGACACATTAGCCGAGACAGCTTAGCCAAGACACCTTAGCCGAGACACATTAGCCAAGACACCTTAGCCGAGACACATTAGCCAAGACACCTTAGCCAAGACACCTTAGCCAAGACAAATTAGCCAAGACGCCTTAGCCAAGACACCTTAGCCAAGACACCTTAGCCAAGACACATTAGCCATGACACCTTAGCCAAGACACCTTAGCCAAGACACATTAGCCAAGACACATTAGCCGAGACACCTTAGCCAAGACACCTTAGCCAAGACACCTTAGCCAAGACACCTTAGCCAAGACACATTAGCCGAGACACATTAGCCAAGACACCTTAGCCAAGACACATTAGCCAAGACACATTAGCCGAGACACCTTAGCCAAGACACCTTAGCCAAGACACCTTAGCCAAGACACATTAGCCGAGACACATTAGCCGAGACACATTAGCCAAGACACCTTAGCCAAGACACATTAGCCAAGACACCTTAGCCAAGACACCTTAGCCAAGACACCTTAGCCAAGACACATTAGCCAAGACACCTTAGCCAAGACACATTAGCCAAGACACCTTAGCCAAGACACCTTAGCTAAGACACATTAGCCAAGACACCTTAGCCAAGACACCTTAGCCAAGACACATTAGCCAAGACACCTTAGCCAAGACACATTAGCCAAGACACATTAGCCAAGACACCTTAGTCAAGACACCTTAGCCAAGACACCTTAGCCAAGACACCTTAGCCAAGACACCTTAGCCAAGACACCTGAGCCAAGACACATTAGCCAAGACACATTAGCCGAGACACCTTAGCCAAGACACCTTAGCCAAGACACCTTAGCCAAGACACATTAGCCAAGACACCTTAGCCAAGACACCTTAGCCAAGACACATTACCCAAGACACCTTAGCCAAGACACCTTAGCCAAGACACATTAGCCAAGACACCTTAGCCAACACATTAGCCAAGACACCTTAGCCAAGACACCTTAGCCAAGACACCTTAGCCAAGATACACTAGCCAAGACACATTAGCCAAGACACATTAGCCAAGACACATTAGCCAAGACACATTAGCCAAGACACCTTAGCCAAGACACTTTAGCCAAGACACATTAGCCAAGACACATTAGCCAAGACACCTTAGCCAAGACACCTTAGCCAAGACACCTGAGCCAAGACACATTAGCCAAGACACATTAGCCAAGACACCTTAGCCAAGACACCTTAGCCAAGACACTTTAGCCAAGACACATTAGCCAAGACACATTAGCCGAGACACATTAGCCAAGACACCTTAGCCAAGACACATTAGCCAAGACACATTAGCCGAGACACCTTAGCCAAGACACCTTAGCCAAGACACCTTAGCCAAGACACCTTAGCCAAGACACATTAGCCAAGACACATTAGCCAAGACACCTTAGCCAAGACACCTTAGCCAAGACACATTAGCCAAGACACCTTAGCCGAGACACATTAGCCAAGACACCTTAGCCAAGACACATTAGCCGAGACACATTAGCCGAGACACCTTAGCCAAGACACCTTAGCCAAGACACCTTAGCCAAGACACATTACCCAAGACACATTAGCCGAGACACATTAGCCGAGACACCTTAGCCAAGACACCTTAGCCAAGACACCTTAGCCAAGACACCTTAGCCAAGACACCTTAGCCAAGACACATTAGCCAAGACACATTAGCCAAGACATCTTAGCCAAGACACCTTAGCCAAGACACATTAGCCAAGACACATTAGCCAAGACACATTAGCCAAGACACATTAGCCAAGACACCTTAGCCAAGACACCTTAGCCAAGACACATTAGCCAAGACACCTTAGCCAAGACACATTAGTCGAGACACATTAGCCAAGACACCTTAGCCAAGACACCTTAGCCAAGACACATTAGCCAAGACACCTTAGCCAAGACACCTTAGCCAAGACACATTAGCCAAGACACCTTAGCCAAGACACATTCCCAAGACACCTTAGCCAAGACACCTTAGCCAAGACACCTTAGCCAAGACACATTAGCCAAGACACCTTAGCCAAGACACATTAGCCAAGACACCTTAGCCAAGACACCTTAGCTAAGACACATTAGCCAAGACACCTTAGCCAAGACACCTTAGCCAAGACACATTAGCCAAGACACCTTAGCCAAGACACATTAGCCAAGACACATTAGCCAAGACACCTTAGCCGAGACACATTAGCCAAGACACATTAGCCAAGACACATTAGCCAAGACACCTTAGCCAAGACACATTAGCCAAGACACCTTAGCCAAGACACCTTATCCAAGACACATTAGCCAAGACACCTTAGCCAAGACACATTAGCCGAGACACATTAGCCAAGACACCTTAGCCAAGACACATTAGCCGAGACACATTAGCCAAGACACCTTAGCCAAGACACCTTAACCAAGACACATTAGCCAAGACACCTTAGCCAAGACACCTTAGCCAAGACACATTAGCTAAGACACATAAGCCAAGACACCTTAGCCAAGACACATTAGCCAAGACACATTAGCCAAGACACCTTAGCCAAGACACCTTAGCCAAGACACCTTAGCCAAGACACCTTAGCCAAGACACATTAGCCAAGACACCTTAGCCAAGACACCTTAGCCAAGACACCTTAGCCAAGACACCTTAGCCAAGACACATTAGCCAAGACACATTAGCCAAGACACCTTATCCAAGACACATTAGCCAAGACACCTTAGCCAAGACACCTTAGCCAAGACACCTTAGCCAAGACACATTAGCCAAGACACCTTAGCCAAGACACATTAGCCAAGACACATTAGCCAAGACACCTTAGCTAAGACACATTAGCCAAGACACCTTAGCCAAGACACATTAGCCAAGACACATTAGCCAAGACACCTTAGCCAAGACACATTAGCCAAGACACATTAGCCAAGACACCTTAGTCAAGACACCTTAGCCAAGACACCTTAGCCAAGACACCTTAGCCAAGACACCTTAGCCAAGACACATTAGCCAAGACACCTTAGCCAAGACACCTTAGCCAAGACACATTAGCCAAGACACCTTACCCAAGACACCTTAGCCAAGACACATTACCCAAGACACCTTAGCCAAGACACATTAGCCAAGACACATTAGCCAAGACACCTTAGCCAAGACACATTAGCCAAGACACCTTAGCCAAGACACCTTAGCCAAGACACCTTAGCCAAGATACACTAGCCAAGACACATTAGCCAAGACACATTAGCCAAGACACCTTAGCCAAGACACATTAGCCAAGACACCTTAGCCAAGACACTTTAGCCAAGACACATTAGCCAAGACACATTAGCCAAGACACCTTAGCCAAGACACCTTAGCCAAGACACCTGAGCCAAGACACATTAGCCAAGACACATTAGCCGAAACACCTTAGCCAAGACACCTTAGCCAAGACACATTAGCCAAGACACATTAGCCGAGACACATTAGCCAAGACACCTTAGCCAAGACACATTAGCCAAGACACATTAGCCGAGACACCTTAGCCAAGACACCTTAGCCAAGACACCTTAGCCAAGACACATTAGCCAAGACACCTTAGCCAAGACACATTAGCCAAGACACCTTAGCCAAGACACATTAGCCAAGACACCTTAGCCAAGACACTTTAGCCAAGACACATTAGCCAAGACACATTAGCCAAGACACCTTAGCCAAGACACCTTATCCAAGACACCTGAGCCAAGACACATTAGCCAAGACACATTAGCCGAGACACCTTAGCCAAGACACCTTAGCCAAGACACATTAGCCAAGACACCTTAGCCAAGACACCTTAGCCAAGACACATTACCCAAGACACCTTAGCCAAGACACCTTAGCCAAGACACATTAGCCAAGACACCTTAGCCAAGACACATTAGCCAAGACACCTTAGCCAAGACACCTTAGCCAAGACACCTTAGCCAAGACACCTTAGCCAAGACACCTTAGCCAAGATACACTAGCCAAGACACATTAGCCAAGACACATTAGCCAAGACACCTTAGCCAAGACACATTAGCCAAGACACCTTAGCCAAGACACCTTAGCCAAGACACCTTAGCCAAGACACCTTAGCCAAGACACCTTAGCCAAGATACACTAGCCAAGACACATTAGCCAAGACACATTAGCCAAGACACCTTAGCCAAGACACATTAGCCAAGACACATTAGCCAAGACACCTTAGTCAAGACACCTTAGCCAAGACACCTTAGCCAAGACACCTTAGCCAAGACACCTTAGCCAAGACACCTGAGCCAAGACACATTAGCCAAGACACATTAGCCGAGACACCTTAGCCAAGACACCTTAGCCAAGACACCTTAGCCAAGACACATTAGCCAAGACACCTTACCCAAGACACCTTAGCCAAGACACATTACCCAAGACACCTTAGCCAAGACACCTTAGCCAAGACACATTAGCCAAGACACCTTAGCCAAGACACATTAGCCAAGACACCTTAGCCAAGACACCTTAGCCAAGACACCATAGCCAAGATACACTAGCCAAGACACATTAGCCAAGACACATTAGCCAAGACACCTTAGCCAAGACACATTAGCCAAGACACCTTAGCCAAGACACTTTAGCCAAGACACATTAGCCAAGACACATTAGCCAAGACACCTTAGCCAATACACATTAGCCAAGACACATTAGCCAAGACACCTTAGCCAAGACACATTAGCCAAGACACCTTAGCCAAGACACTTTAGCCAAGACACATTAGCCAAGACACATTAGCCAAGACACCTTAGCCAAGACACCTTAGCCAAGACACCTGAGCCAAGACACATTAGCCAAGACACATTAGCCGAGACACCTTAGCCAAGACACCTTAGCCAAGACACCTTAGCCAAGACATCTTAGCCAAGACACATTAGCCGAGACACATTAGCCGAGACACATTAGCCAAGACACCTTAGCCAAGACACATTAGCCAAGACACCTTAGCCAAGACACCTTAGCCAAGACACCTTAGCCAAGACACATTAGCCAAGACACCTTAGCCAAGACACATTAGCCAAGACACCTTAGCCAAGACACCTTAGCTAAGACATATTAGCCAAGACACCTTAGCCAAGACACCTTAGCCAAGACACATTAGCCAAGACACCTTAGCCAAGACACATTAGCCAAGACACATTAGCCAAGACACCTTAGTCAAGACACCTTAGCCAAGACACCTTAGCCAAGACACCTTAGCCAAGACACCTTAGCCAAGACACCTGAGCTAAGACACATTAGCCAAGACACATTAGCCGAGACACCTTAGCCAAGACACCTTAGCCAAGACACCTTAGCCAAGACACATTAGCCAAGACACCTTACCCAAGACACCTTAGCCAAGACACATTACCCAAGACACCTTAGCCAAGACACCTTAGCCAAGACACATTAGCCAAGACACCTTAGCCAAGACACATTAGCCAAGACACCTTAGCCAAGACACCTTAGCCAAGACACCTTAGCCAAGATACACTAGCCAAGACACATTAGCCAAGACACATTAGCCAAGACACCTTAGCCAAGACACATTAGCCAAGACACCTTAGCCAAGACACTTTAGCCAAGACACATTAGCCAAGACACATTAGCCAAGACACCTTAGCCAAGACACCTTAGCCAAGACACCTGAGCCAAGACACATTAGCCAAGACACATTAGCCGAGACACCTTAGCCAAGACACCTTAGCCAAGACACCTTAGCCAAGACACATTAGCCAAGACACATTAGCCGAGACACATTAGCCAAGACACCTTAGCCAAGACACATTAGCCAAGACACATTAGCCGAGACACCTTAGCCAAGACACCTTAGCCAAGACACCTTAGCCAAGACACATTAGCCGAGACACATTAGCCGAGACACATTAGCCAAGACACCTTAGCCAAGACACCTTAGCCAAGACACATTAGCCAAGACACATTAGCCGAGACACATTAGCCAAGACACCTTAGCCAAGACACATTAGCCGAGACACATTAGCCGAGACACCTTAGCCAAGACACCTTAGCCAAGACACCTTAGCCAAGACACATTAGCCAAGACACATTAGCCGAGACACATTAGCCGAGACACCTTAGCCAAGACACCTTAGCCAAGACACCTTAGCCAAGACACCTTAGCCAAGACACATTAGCCAAGACACATTAGCCAAGACATCTTAGCCAAGACACCTTAGCCAAGACACATTAGCCAAGACACATTAGCCAAGACACCTTAGCCAAGACACATTAGCCGAGACACCTTAGCCAAGACACCTTAGCCAAGACACCTTAGCCAAGACACATTAGCCAAGACACCTTAGCCAAGACACCTTAGCCAAGACACATTAGCCGAGACACCTTAGCTAAGACACCTTAGCCAAGACACCTTAGCCAAGACACATTAGCCAAGACACCTTAGCCAAGACACATTACCCAAGACACCTTAGCCAAGACACCTTAGCCAAGACACCTTAGCCAAGACACATTAGCCAAGACACCTTAGCCAAGACACATTAGCCAAGACACCTTAGCCAAGACACCTTAGCTAAGACACATTAGCCAAGACACCTTAGCCAAGACACCTTAGCCAAGACACATTAGCCAAGACACCTTAGCCAAGACACATTAGCCAAGACACATTAGCCAAGACACCTTAGCCGAGACACATTAGCCAAGACACATTAGCCAAGACACATTAGCCAAGACACATTAGCCAAGACACCTTAGCCAAGACACCTGAGCCAAGACACATTAGCCAAGACACATTAGCCAAGACACATTAGCCAAGGCACCTTAGCCAAGACACATTAGCCAAGACACCTTAGCCAAGACACATTAGCCAAGACACATTAGCCAAGACACCTTAGCCAAGACACCTTAGCCAAGACACATGAGCCAAAACACCTTAGCCAAGACACCTTAGCCAAGACACCTTAGCCAAGACACATTAGCCAAGACACCTTAGCCAAGACACCTTAGCCAAGACACATTAGCCAAGACACATTAGCCGAGACACCTTAGCCAAGACACCTTAGCCAAGACACCTTAGCCAAGACACATTAGCCGAGACACCTTAGCCAAGACACATTAGCCAAGACACATTAGCCGAGACACATTAGCCAAGACACCTTAGCCAAGACACCTTAGCCAAGACACATTAGCCAAGACACATTAGCCAAGACACCTTAGCCGAGACACATTAGCCAAGACACATTAGCCAAGACACATTAGCCAAGACACCTTAGCCAAGACACATTAGCCAAGACACCTTAGCCAAGACACCTTAGCCAAGACACATTAGCCAAGACACCTTAGCCAAGACACATTAGCCGAGACACATTAGCCAAGACACCTTAGCCAAGACACATTAGCCGAGACACATTAGCCAAGACACCTTAGCCAAGACACGTTAGCCAAGACACATTAGCCAAGACACCTTAGCCAAGACACCTTAGCCAAGACACATTAGCCAAGACACCTTAGCCAAGACACCTTAACCAAGACACCTTAGCCTAGACACATTAGCCAAGACACCTTAGCCAAGACACCTTAGCCAAGACACATTAGCCGAGACACATTAGCCAAGACACCTTAGCCAAGACACCTTAGCCAAGACACCTTAGCCAAGACACATTAGCCAAGACACATTAGCCAAGACACCTTAGCCAAGACACCTTAGCCAAGACACCTTAGCCAAGACACCTTAGCCAAGACACATTAGCCAAGACACATTAGCCAAGACACCTTAGCCAAGACACCTTAGCCAAGACACCTTAGCCAAGACACATTAGCCAAGACACATTAGCCGAGACAGCTTAGCCAAGACACCTCAGCCAAGACACATTAGCCGAGACACATTAGCCAAGACACCTTAGCCAAGACACCTTAGCCAAGACACATTAGCCAAGACACATTAGCCAAGACACCTTAGCCGAGACACATTAGCCAAGACACATTAGCCAAGACACATTAGCCAAGACACCTTAGCCAAGACACCTTAGCCAAGACACATTAGCCAAGACACCTTAGCCAAGACACATTAGCCAAGACACCTTAGCCAAGACACCTTAGCCAAGACACCTTAGCCAAGACACCTTAGCCAAGACACATTAGCCAAGACACATTAGCCAAGACACCTTATCCAAGACACATTAGCCAAGACACCTTAGCCAAGACACCTTAGCCAAGACACCTTAGCCAAGACACATTAGCCAAGACACCTTAGCCAAGACACATTAGCCAAGACACCTTAGCCAAGACACCTTAGCTAAGACACATTAGCCAAGACACCTTAGCCAAGACACCTTAGCCAAGACACATTAGCCAAGACACCTTAGCCAAGACACATTAGCCAAGACACATTAGCCAAGACACCTTAGTCAAGACACCTTAGCCAAGACACCTTAGCCAAGACACCTTAGCCAAGACACATTAGCCAAGACACCTTAGCCAAGACACCTTAGCCAAGACACATTAGCCAAGACACATTAGCCAAGACACCTTAGCCAAGACACCTTAGCCAAGACACCTTAGCCAAGACACCTTAGCCAAGACACATTAGCCAAGACACATTAGCCAAGACACATTAGCCAAGACACCTTAGCCAAGACACATTAGCCAAGACACATTAGCCAAGACACATTAGCCAAGACACCTTAGCCAAGACACCTTAGCCAAGACACATTAGCCAAGACACCTTAGCCAAGACACCTTAGCCAAGACACATAAGCCAAGACACCTTAGCCAAGACACATTAGCCAAGACACCTTAGCCAAGACACCTTAGTCAAGACACCTTAGCCAAGACACCTTAGCCAAGACACCTTAGCCAAGACACCTTAGCCAAGACACATTAGCCAAGACACCTTAGCCAAGACACCTTAGCCAAGACACCTTAGCCAAGACACATTAGCCAAGACACATTAGCCGAGACACCTTAGCCAAGACACCTTAGCCAAGACACCTTAGCCAAGACACATTAGCCGAGACACATTAGCCGAGACACATTAGCCAAGACACCTTAGCCAAGACACCTTAGCCAAGACACATTAGCCAAGACACCTTAGCCAAGACACCTTAGCCAAGACACCTTAGCCAAGACACATTAGCCAAGACACATTAGCCAAGACACCTTAGCCAAGACACCTTAGCCAAGACACATTAGCCAAGACACATTAGCCAAGACACCTTAGCCAAGACACATTAGCCGAGACACCTTAGCCAAGACACCTTAGCCAAGACACCTTAGCCAAGACACCTTAGCCAAGACACATTAGCCAAGACACCTTAGCCAAGACACCTTAGCCAAGACACATTAGCCGAGACACCTTAGCTAAGACACCTTAGCCAAGACACCTTAGCCAAGACACATTAGCCAAGACACCTTAGCCAAGACACCTTAGCCAAGACACATTAGCCGAGACAGCTTAGCCAAGACACCTTAGCCGAGACACATTAGCCAAGACACCTTAGCCGAGACACATTAGCCAAGACACCTTAGCCAAGACACCTTAGCCAAGACAAATTAGCCAAGACGCCTTAGCCAAGACACCTTAGCCAAGACACCTTAGCCAAGACACATTAGCCATGACACATTAGCCAAGACACCTTAGCCAAGACACCTTAGCCAAGACACATTAGCCAAGACACCTTAGCCAAGACACATTAGCCAAGACACATTAGCCAAGACACATTAGCCAAGACACCTTAGCCAAGACACCTTAGCCAAGACACATTAGCCCAGACACATTAGCCGAGACACCTTAGCCAAGACACCTTAGCCAAGACACCTTAGCCAAGACACATTAGCCGAGACACATTAGCCAAGACACCTTAGCCAAGACACATTAGCCGAGACACATTAGCCAAGACACCTTAGCCAAGACACCTTAGCCAAGACACCTTAGCCAAGACACATTAGCCAAGACACCTTAGCCAAGACACCTTAGCCAAGACACATTAGCCAAGACACATTAGCCAAGACACCTTAGCCAAGACACCTTAGCCAAGACACATTAGCCAAGACACCTTAGCCAAGACACCTTAGCCAAGACACATTAGCCAAGACACCTTAGCCAAGACACCTTAGCCAAGACACATTAGCCAAGACACCTTAGCCAAGACACATTAGCCAAGACACATTAGCCAAGACACATTAGCCAAGACACCTTAGCCAAGACACCTGAGCCAAGACACATTAGCCAAGACACATTAGCCAAGACACATTAGCCAAGGCACCTTAGCCAAGACACCTTAGCCAAGACACCTTAGCCAAGACACCTTAGCCAAGACACATTAGCCAAGACACCTTAGCCAAGACACCTTAGCCAAGACACATTAGCCAAGACACATTAGCCGAGACACCTTAGCCAAGACACCTTAGCCAAGACACCTTAGCCAAGACACATTAGCCGAGACACCTTAGCCAAGACACATTAGCCAAGACACCTTAGCCAAGACACCTTAGCCAAGACACATTAGCCGAGACACATTAGCCAAGACACCTTAGCCAAGACACCTTAGCCAAGACACCTTAGCCAAGACACATTAGCCAAGACACATTAGCCAAGACACATTAGCCAAGACACCTTAGCCAAGACACATTAGCCAAGACACCTTAGCCAAGACACCTTAGCCAAGACACCTTAGCCAAGACACATTAGCCAAGACACCTTAGCCAAGACACCTTAGCCAAGACACATTAGCCGAGACACATTAGCCAAGACACCTTAGCCAAGACACCTTAGCCAAGACACCTTAGCCAAGACACCTTAGCCAAGACACATTAGCCAAGACACCTTAGCCAAGACACCTTAGCCAAGACACATTAGCCAAGACACCTTAGCCAAGACACATTAGCCAAGACACATTAGCCAAGACACATTAGCCAAGACACCTTAGCCAAGACACCTGAGCCAAGACACCTTAGCCAAGACACCTTAGCCAAGACACATTAGCCAAGACACCTTAGCCAAGACACCTTAGCCAAGACACATTAGCCGAGACACATTAGCCAAGACACCTTAGCCAAGACACCTTAGCCAAGACACCTTAGCCAAGACACCTTAGCCAAGACACATTAGCCAAGACACATTAGCCAAGGCACCTGAGCCAAGACACCTTAGCCAAGACACCTTAGCCAAGACACATTAGCCAAGACACCTTAGCCAAGACACCTTAGCCAAGACACATTAGCCGAGACACATTAGCCAAGACACCTTAGCCAAGACACCTTAGCCAAGACACCTTAGCCAAGACACCTTAGCCAAGACACATTAGCCAATACACATTAGCCAAGGCACCTTAGCCAAGACACCTTAGCCAAGACACCTTAGCCAAGACACATTAGCCAAGACACATTAGCCAAGACACCTTAGCCAAGACACCTTAGCCAAGACACCTTAGCCAAGACACATTAGCCAAGACACATTAGCCGAGACAGCTTAGCCAAGACACCTCAGCCAAGACACATTAGCCGAGACACATTAGCCAAGACACCTTAGCCAAGACACCTTAGCCAAGACACATTAGCCAAGACACATTAGCCAAGACACCTTAGCCGAGACACATTAGCCAAGACACATTAGCCAAGACACATTAGCCAAGACACCTTAGCCAAGACACCTTAGCCAAGACACATTAGCCAAGACACCTTAGCCAAGACACATTAGCCAAGACACCTTAGCCAAGACACCTTAGCCAAGACACCTTAGCCAAGACACCTTAGCCAAGACACATTAGCCAAGACACATTAGCCAAGACACCTTATCCAAGACACATTAGCCAAGACACCTTAGCCAAGACACCTTAGCCAAGACACCTTAGCCAAGACACATTAGCCAAGACACCTTAGCCGAGACACATTAGCCAAGACACCTTAGCCAAGACACCTTAGCTAAGACACATTAGCCAAGACACCTTAGCCAAGACACCTTAGCCAAGACACATTAGCCAAGACACCTTAGCCAAGACACATTAGCCAAGACACATTAGCCAAGACACCTTAGTCAAGACACCTTAGCCAAGACACCTTAGCCAAGACACCTTAGCCAAGACACATTAGCCAAGACACCTTAGCCAAGACACCTTAGCCAAGACACATTAGCCAAGACACATTAGCCAAGACACCTTAGCCAAGACACCTTAGCCAAGACACCTTAGCCAAGACACCTTAGCCAAGACACATTAGCCAAGACACATTAGCCAAGACACATTAGCCAAGACACCTTAGCCAAGACACATTAGCCAAGACACATTAGCCAAGACACATTAGCCAAGACACCTTAGCCAAGACACCTTAGCCAAGACACATTAGCCAAGACACCTTAGCCAAGACACCTTAGCCAAGACACATAAGCCAAGACACCTTAGCCAAGACACATTAGCCAAGACACCTTAGCCAAGACACCTTAGTCAAGACACCTTAGCCAAGACACCTTAGCCAAGACACCTTAGCCAAGACACCTTAGCCAAGACACATTAGCCAAGACACCTTAGCCAAGACACCTTAGCCAAGACACCTTAGCCAAGACACATTAGCCAAGACACATTAGCCGAGACACCTTAGCCAAGACACCTTAGCCAAGACACCTTAGCCAAGACACATTAGCCAAGACACATTAGCCGAGACACATTAGCCAAGACACCTTAGCCAAGACACCTTAGCCAAGACACATTAGCCAAGACACCTTAGCCAAGACACCTTAGCCAAGACACCTTAGCCAAGACACATTAGCCAAGACACATTAGCCAAGACACCTTAGCCAAGACACCTTAGCCAAGACACATTAGCCAAGACACATTAGCCAAGACACCTTAGCCAAGACACATTAGCCGAGACACCTTAGCCAAGACACCTTAGCCAAGACACCTTAGCCAAGACACCTTAGCCAAGACACATTAGCCAAGACACCTTAGCCAAGACACCTTAGCCAAGACACATTAGCCGAGACACCTTAGCTAAGACACCTTAGCCAAGACACCTTAGCCAAGACACATTAGCCAAGACACCTTAGCCAAGACACCTTAGCCAAGACACATTAGCCGAGACAGCTTAGCCAAGACACCTTAGCCGAGACACATTAGCCAAGACACCTTAGCCGAGACACATTAGCCAAGACACCTTAGCCAAGACACCTTAGCCAAGACAAATTAGCCAAGACGCCTTAGCCAAGACACCTTAGCCAAGACACCTTAGCCAAGACACATTAGCCATGACACATTAGCCAAGACACCTTAGCCAAGACACCTTAGCCAAGACACATTAGCCAAGACACCTTAGCCAAGACACATTAGCCAAGACACATTAGCCAAGACACATTAGCCAAGACACCTTAGCCAAGACACCTTAGCCAAGACACATTAGCCCAGACACATTAGCCGAGACACCTTAGCCAAGACACCTTAGCCAAGACACCTTAGCCAAGACACATTAGCCGAGACACATTAGCCAAGACACCTTAGCCAAGACACATTAGCCGAGACACATTAGCCAAGACACCTTAGCCAAGACACCTTAGCCAAGACACCTTAGCCAAGACACATTAGCCAAGACACCTTAGCCAAGACACCTTAGCCAAGACACATTAGCCAAGACACATTAGCCAAGACACCTTAGCCAAGACACCTTAGCCAAGACACATTAGCCAAGACACCTTAGCCAAGACACCTTAGCCAAGACACATTAGCCAAGACACCTTAGCCAAGACACCTTAGCCAAGACACATTAGCCAAGACACCTTAGCCAAGACACATTAGCCAAGACACATTAGCCAAGACACATTAGCCAAGACACCTTAGCCAAGACACCTGAGCCAAGACACATTAGCCAAGACACATTAGCCAAGACACATTAGCCAAGGCACCTTAGCCAAGACACCTTAGCCAAGACACCTTAGCCAAGACACCTTAGCCAAGACACATTAGCCAAGACACCTTAGCCAAGACACCTTAGCCAAGACACATTAGCCAAGACACATTAGCCGAGACACCTTAGCCAAGACACCTTAGCCAAGACACCTTAGCCAAGACACATTAGCCGAGACACCTTAGCCAAGACACATTAGCCAAGACACCTTAGCCAAGACACCTTAGCCAAGACACATTAGCCGAGACACATTAGCCAAGACACCTTAGCCAAGACACCTTAGCCAAGACACCTTAGCCAAGACACATTAGCCAAGACACATTAGCCAAGACACATTAGCCAAGACACCTTAGCCAAGACACATTAGCCAAGACACCTTAGCCAAGACACCTTAGCCAAGACACCTTAGCCAAGACACATTAGCCAAGACACCTTAGCCAAGACACCTTAGCCAAGACACATTAGCCGAGACACATTAGCCAAGACACCTTAGCCAAGACACCTTAGCCAAGACACCTTAGCCAAGACACCTTAGCCAAGACACATTAGCCAAGACACCTTAGCCAAGACACCTTAGCCAAGACACATTAGCCAAGACACCTTAGCCAAGACACATTAGCCAAGACACATTAGCCAAGACACATTAGCCAAGACACCTTAGCCAAGACACCTGAGCCAAGACACCTTAGCCAAGACACCTTAGCCAAGACACATTAGCCAAGACACCTTAGCCAAGACACCTTAGCCAAGACACATTAGCCGAGACACATTAGCCAAGACACCTTAGCCAAGACACCTTAGCCAAGACACCTTAGCCAAGACACCTTAGCCAAGACACATTAGCCAAGACACATTAGCCAAGGCACCTTAGCCAAGACACCTTAGCCAAGACACCTTAGCCAAGACACATTAGCCAAGACACCTTAGCCAAGACACATTAGCCAAGACACATTAGCCAAGACACATTAGCCGAGACACCTTAGCCAAGACACCTTAGCCAAGACACATTAGCCAAGACACATTAGCCGAGACACCTTAGCCAAGACACCTTAGCCAAGACACCTTAGCCAAGACACATTAGCCGAGACACATTAGCCAAGACACCTTAGCCAAGACACATTAGCCGAGACACATTAGCCAAGACACCTTAGCCAAGACACCTTAGCCAAGACACCTTAGCCAAGACACATTAGCCAAGACACCTTAGCCAAGACACCTTAGCCAAGACACATTAGCCAAGACACATTAGCCAAGACACCTTAGCCAAGACACCTTAGCCAAGACACATTAGCCAAGACACCTTAGCCAAGACACCTTAGCCAAGACACATTAGCCGAGACACCTTAGCCAAGACACCTTAGCCAAGACACCTTAGCCAAGACACCTTGGCCAAGACACATTAGCCAAGACACCTTAGCCAAGACACCTTAGCCAAGACACATTAGCCAAGACACATAAGCCAAGACACCTTAGCCAAGACACCTTAGCCAAGACACCTTAGCCAAGACACATTAGCCGAAACACCTTAGCCAAGACACCTTAGCCAAGACACATTAGCCATGACACCTTAGCCAAGACACCTTAGCCAAGACACATTAGCCAAGACACATTAGCCGAGACACCTTAGCCAAGACACCTTAGCCAAGACACCTTAGCCAAGACACATTAGCCGAGACACCTTAGCCAAGACACCTTAGCCAAGACACCTTAGCCAAGACACCTTAGCCAAGACACATTAGCCAAGACACCTTAGCCAAGACACCTTAGCCAAGACACATTAGCCAAGACACCTTAGCCAAGACACATTAGCCAAGACACATTAGCCAAGACACATTAGCCAAGACACCTTAGCCAAGACACCTTAGCCAAGACACATTAGCCAAGACACATTAGCCGAGACACCTTAGCCAAGACACCTTAGCCAAGACACCTTAGCCAAGACACATTAGCCGAGACACATTAGCCAAGACACCTTAGCCAAGACACATTAGCCGAGACACATTAGCCAAGACACCTTAGCCAAGACACCTTAGCCAAGACACCTTAGCCAAGACACATTAGCCAAGACACCTTAGCCAAGACACCTTAGCCAAGACACATTAGCCAAGACACAATAGCCAAGACACCTTAGCCAAGACACCTTAGCCAAGACACATTAGCCAAGACACCTTAGCCAAGACACCTTAGCCAAGACACATTAGCCGAGACACCTTAGCCAAGACACCTTAGCCAAGACACCTTAGCCAAGACACCTTGGCCAAGACACATTAGCCAAGACACCTTAGCCAAGACACCTTAGCCAAGACACATTAGCCAAGACACCTTAGCCAAGACACCTTAGCCAAGACACCTTAGCCAAGACACATTAGCCAAGACACCTTAGCCAAGACACCTTAGCCAAGACACATTAGCCGAGACACATTAGCCAAGACACCTTAGCCAAGACACCTTAGCCAAGACACCTTAGCCAAGACACCTTAGCCAAGACACATTAGCCAAGACACATTAGCCAAGACACCTTAGCCAAGACACATTAGCCAAGACACCTTAGCCAAGACACATTAGCCAAGACACATTAGCCAAGACACATTAGCCAAGACACCTTAGCCAAGACACCTGAGCCAAGACACATTAGCCAAGACACATTAGCCAAGACACATTAGCCAAGGCACCTTAGCCAAGACACCTTAGCCAAGACACCTTAGCCAAGACACATTAGCCAAGACACATTAGCCAAGACACCTTAGCCAAGACACCTTAGCCAAGACACATGAGCCAAGACACCTTAGCCAAGACACATTAGCCAAGACACATTAGCCAAGACACCTTAGCCAAGACACATTAGCCAAGACACCTTAGCCAAGACACCTTAGCCAAGACACATTAGCCAAGACACCTTAGCCAAGACACTTTAGCCAAGACACCGTAGCCAAGACACCTTAGCCAAGACACCTTAGCCAAGACACTTTAGCCAAGACACATTAGCCAAGACACATTAGCCAAGACACCTTAGCCAAGACACATTAGCCAAGACACATTAGCCAAGACACCTTAGTCAAGACACCTTAGCCAAGACACCTTAGCCAAGACACCTTAGCCAAGACACATTAGCCAAGACACATTAGCCAAGACACCTTAGCCAAGACACCTTAGCCAAGACACATTAGCCAAGACACATTAGCCAAGACACATTAGCCAAGACACCTTAGCCAAGACACCTTAGCCAAGACACCTTAGCCAAGACACATTAGCCAAGACACATTAGCCAAGACACCTTAGCCAAGACACATTAGCCAAGACTCATTAGCCAAGACACATTAGCCAAGACACATTAGCCAAGACACCTTAGCCAAGACACATTAGCCAAGACACATTAGCCAAGACACATTAGCCAAGACACATTAGCCAAGACACCTTAGCCAAGACACATTAGCCAAGACACATTAGCCAAGATACATTAGCCAAGACACATTAGCCAAGACACCTTAGCCAAGACACATTAGCCAAGACACATTAGCCAAGACACATTAGCCAAGACACCTTAGCCAAGACACATTAGCCGAGACACCTTAGCCAAGACACCTTAGCCAAGACACCTTAGCCAAGACACCTTAGCCAAGACACATTAGCCAAGACACCTTAGCCAAGACACCTTAGCCAAGACACATTAGCCAAGGCACCTTAGCCAAGACACATTAGCCAAGACACCTTATCCAAGACACATTAGCCAAGACACATTAGCCAAGACACATTAGCCAAGACACCTTAGCCAAGACACCTTAGCCAAGACACCTTAGCCAAGACACTTTAGCCAAGACACATTAGCCAAGACACATTAGCCAAGACACCTTAGCCAAGACACCTTAGCCAAGACACCTTAGGCAAGACACATTAGCCAAGACACATTAGCCGAGACACATTAGCCAAGACACCTTAGCCAAGACACCTTAGCCAAGACACATTAGCCAAGACACCTTAGCCAAGACACCTTAGCCAAGACACCTTAGCCAAGACACATTAGCCAAGACACATTAGCCAAGACACCTTAGCCAAGACACCTTAGCCAAGACACATTAGCCAAGACACATTAGCCAAGACACCTTAGCCAAGACACATTAGCCGAGACACCTTAGCCAAGACACCTTAGCCAAGACACCTTAGCCAAGACACCTTAGCCAAGACACATTAGCCAAGACACCTTAGCCAAGACACCTTAGCCAAGACACATTAGCCGAGACACCTTAGCTAAGATACCTTAGCCAAGACACCTTAGCCAAGACACATTAGCCAAGACACCTTAGCCAAGACACCTTAGCCAAGACACATTAGCCGAGACAGCTTAGCCAAGACACCTTAGCCGAGACACATTAGCCAAGACACCTTAGCCGAGACACATTAGCCAAGACACCTTAGCCAAGACACCTTAGCCAAGACAAATTAGCCAAGACGCCTTAGCCAAGACACCTTAGCCAAGACACCTTAGCCAAGACACATTAGCCATGACACCTTAGAAAAGACACCTTAGCCAAGACACATTAGCCAAGACACATTAGCCGAGACACCTTAGCCAAGACACCTTAGCCAAGACACCTTAGCCAAGACACATTAGCCGAGACACCTTAGCCAAGACACCTTAGCCAAGACACCTTAGCCAAGACACCTTAGCCAAGACACATTAGCCAAGACACCTTAGCCAAGACACCTTAGCCAAGACACATTAGCCAAGACACCTTAGCCAAGACACATTAGCCAAGACACATTAGCCAAGACACATTAGCCAAGACACCTTAGCCAAGACACCTTAGCCAAGACACATTAGCCCAGACACATTAGCCGAGACACCTTAGCCAAGACACCTTAGCCAAGACACCTTAGCCAAGACACATTAGCCGAGACACATTAGCCAAGACACCTTAGCCAAGACACATTAGCCGAGACACATTAGCCAAGACACCTTAGCCAAGACACCTTAGCCAAGACACCTTAGCCAAGACACCTTAGCCAAGACACATTAGCCAAGACACCTTAGCCAAGACACCTTAGCCAAGACACATTAGCCAAGACACCTTAGCCAAGACACCTTAGCCAAGACACCTTAGCCAAGACACATTAGCCAAGACACCTTAGCCAAGACACCTTAGCCAAGACACATTAGCCAAGACACCTTAGCCAAGACACCTTAGCCAAGACACATTAGCCAAGACACCTTAGCCAAGACACATTAGCCAAGACACATTAGCCAAGACACCTTAGCCAAGACACCTGAGCCAAGACACATTAGCCAAGACACATTAGCCAAGACACATTAGCCAAGGCACCTTAGCCAAGACACCTTAGCCAAGACACCTTAGCCAAGACACCTTAGCCAAGACACATTAGCCAAGACACCTTAGCCAAGACACATTAGCCAAGACACATTAGCCGAGACACCTTAGCCAAGACACCTTAGCCAAGACACCTTAGCCAAGACACATTAGCCGAGACACCTTAGCCAAGACACATTAGCCAAGACACCTTAGCCAAGACACCTTAGCCAAGACACATTAGCCGAGACACATTAGCCAAGACACCTTAGCCAAGACACATTAGCCGAGACACCTTAGCCAAGACACCTTAGCCAAGACACCTTAGCCAAGACACCTTAGCCAAGACACATTAGCCAAGACACCTTAGCCAAGACACCTTAGCCAAGACACATTAGCCGAGACACCTTAGCTAAGACACCTTAGCCAAGACACCTTAGCCAAGACACATTAGCCAAGACACCTTAGCCAAGACACCTTAGCCAAGACACATTAGCCGAGACAGCTTAGCCAAGACACCTTAGCCGAGACACATTAGCCAAGACACCTTAGCCGAGACACATTAGCCAAGACACCTTAGCCAAGACACCTTAGCCAAGACAAATTAGCCAAGACGCCTTAGCCAAGACACCTTAGCCAAGACACCTTAGCCAAGACACATTAGCCATGACACCTTAGAAAAGACACCTTAGCCAAGACACATTAGCCAAGACACATTAGCCGAGACACCTTAGCCAAGACACCTTAGCCAAGACACCTTAGCCAAGACACATTAGCCGAGACACCTTAGCCAAGACACCTTAGCCAAGACACCTTAGCCAAGACACCTTAGCCAAGACACATTAGCCAAGACACCTTAGCCAAGACACCTTAGCCAAGACACATTAGCCAAGACACCTTAGCCAAGACACATTAGCCAAGACACATTAGCCAAGACACATTAGCCAAGACACCTTAGCCAAGACACCTTAGCCAAGACACATTAGCCCAGACACATTAGCCGAGACACCTTAGCCAAGACACCTTAGCCAAGACACCTTAGCCAAGACACATTAGCCGAGACACATTAGCCAAGACACCTTAGCCAAGACACATTAGCCGAGACACATTAGCCAAGACACCTTAGCCAAGACACCTTAGCCAAGACACCTTAGCCAAGACACATTAGCCAAGACACCTTAGCCAAGACACCTTAGCCAAGACACATTAGCCAAGACACATTAGCCAAGACACCTTAGCCAAGACACCTTAGCCAAGACACATTAGCCAAGACACCTTAGCCAAGACACCTTAGCCAAGACACATTAGCCAAGACACCTTAGCCAAGACACCTTAGCCAAGACACATTAGCCAAGACACCTTAGCCAAGACACATTAGCCAAGACACATTAGCCAAGACACATTAGCCAAGACACCTTAGCCAAGACACCTGAGCCAAGACACATTAGCCAAGACACATTAGCCAAGACACATTAGCCAAGGCACCTTAGCCAAGACACCTTAGCCAAGACACCTTAGCCAAGACACCTTAGCCAAGACACATTAGCCAAGACACATTAGCCAAGACACCTTAGCCAAGACACATTAGCCAAGACACATTAGCCGAGACACCTTAGCCAAGACACCTTAGCCAAGACACCTTAGCCAAGACACATTAGCCGAGACACCTTAGCCAAGACACATTAGCCAAGACACCTTAGCCAAGACACCTTAGCCAAGACACATTAGCCGAGACACATTAGCCAAGACACCTTAGCCAAGACACCTTAGCCAAGACACCTTAGCCAAGACACATTAGCCAAGACACATTAGCCAAGACACATTAGCCAAGACACCTTAGCCAAGACACATTAGCCAAGACACCTTAGCCAAGACACCTTAGCCAAGACACCTTAGCCAAGACACATTAGCCAAGACACCTTAGCCAAGACACCTTAGCCAAGACACATTAGCCGAGACACATTAGCCAAGACACATTAGCCAAGACACCTTAGCCAAGACACCTTAGCCAAGACACCTTAGCCAAGACACATTAGCCAAGACACCTTAGCCAAGACACCTTAGCCAAGACACATTAGCCAAGACACCTTAGCCAAGACACATTAGCCAAGACACATTAGCCAAGACACATTAGCCAAGACACCTTAGCCAAGACACCTGAGCCAAGACACATTAGCCAAGACACATTAGCCAAGACACATTAGCCAAGGCACCTTAGCCAAGACACCTTAGCCAAGACACCTTAGCCAAGACACATTAGCCAAGACACATTAGCCAAGACACCTTAGCCTAGACACATTAGCCAAGACACATTAGCCGAGACACCTTAGCCAAGACACCTTAGCCAAGACACCTTAGCCAAGACACATTAGCCGAGACACCTTAGCCAAGACACATTAGACAAGACACATTAGCCGAGACACATTAGCCAAGACACCTTAGCCAAGACACCTTAGCCAAGACACCTTAGCCAAGACACATTAGCCAAAACACATTAGCCAAGACACCTTAGCCGAGACACATTAGCCAAGACACATTGGCCAAGACACATTAGCCAAGACACCTTAGCCAAGACACATTAGCCAAGACACATTAGCCGAGACACCTTAGCCAAGACACCTTAGCCAAGACACCTTAGCCAAGACACATTAGCCGAGACACCTTAGCCAAGACACCTTAGCCAAGACACCTTAGCCAAGACACCTTAGCCAAGACACATTAGCCAAGACACCTTAGCCAAGACACCTTAGCCAAGACACATTAGCCAAGACACCTTAGCCAAGACACATTAGCCAAGACACATTAGCCAAGACACATTAGCCGAGACACCTTAGCCAAGACACCTTAGCCAAGACACATTAGCCAAGACACATTAGCCGAGACACCTTAGCCAAGACACCTTAGCCAAGACACCTTAGCCAAGACACATTAGCCGAGACACATTAGCCAAGACACCTTAGCCAAGACACATTAGCCGAGACACATTAGCCAAGACACCTTAGCCAAGACACCTTAGCCAAGACACCTTAGCCAAGACACATTAGCCAAGACACCTTAGCCAAGACACCTTAGCCAAGACACATTAGCCAAGACACATTAGCCAAGACACCTTAGCCAAGACACCTTAGCCAAGACACATTAGCCAAGACACCTTAGCCAAGACACCTTAGCCAAGACACATTAGCCGAGACACCTTAGCCAAGACACCTTAGCCAAGACACCTTAGCCAAGACACCTTGGCCAAGACACATTAGCCAAGACACCTTAGCCAAGACACCTTAGCCAAGACACATTAGCCAAGACACATTAGCCAAGACACCTTAGCCAAGACACCTTAGCCAAGACACCTTAGCCAAGACACATTAGCCGAGACACCTTAGCCAAGACACCTTAGCCAAGACACATTAGCCATGACACCTTAGCCAAGACACCTTAGCCAAGACACCTTAGCCAAGACACCTTAGCCAAGACACATTAGCCAAGACACCTTAGCCAAGACACCTTAGCCAAGACACATTAGCCAAGACACAATAGCCAAGACACCTTAGCCAAGACACCTTAGCCAAGACACATTAGCCAAGACACCTTAGCCAAGACACCTTAGCCAAGACACATTAGCCGAGACACCTTAGCCAAGACACCTTAGCCAAGACACCTTAGCCAAGACACATTAGCCAAGACACCTTAGCCAAGACACCTTAGCCAAGACACATTAGCCAAGACACATTAGCCAAGACACCTTAGCCAAGACACCTTAGCCAAGACACCTTAGCCAAGACACATTAGCCAAGACACCTTAGCCAAGACACCTTAGCCAAGACACATTAGCCAAGACACCTTAGCCAAGACACATTAGCCAAGACACATTAGCCAAGACACATTAGCCAAGACACCTTAGCCAAGACACCTTAGCCAAGACACATTAGCCAAGACACATTAGCCGAGACACCTTAGCCAAGACACCTTAGCCAAGACACCTTAGCCAAGACACATTAGCCGAGACACATTAGCCAAGACACCTTAGCCAAGACACATTAGCCGAGACACATTAGCCAAGACACCTTAGCCAAGACACCTTAGCCAAGACACCTTAGCCAAGACACATTAGCCAAGACACCTTAGCCAAGACACCTTAGCCAAGACACATTAGCCAAGACACAATAGCCAAGACACCTTAGCCAAGACACCTTAGCCAAGACACATTAGCCAAGACACCTTAGCCAAGACACCTTAGCCAAGACACATTAGCCGAGACACCTTAGCCAAGACACCTTAGCCAAGACACCTTAGCCAAGACACCTTGGCCAAGACACATTAGCCAAGACACCTTAGCCAAGACACCTTAGCCAAGACACATTAGCCAAGACACCTTAGCCAAGACACCTTAGCCAAGACACCTTAGCCAAGACACATTAGCCAAGACACCTTAGCCAAGACACCTTAGCCAAGACACATTAGCCGAGACACATTATCCAAGACACCTTAGCCAAGACACCTTAGCCAAGACACCTTAGCCAAGACACATTAGCCAAGACACATTAGCCAAGACACCTTAGCCAAGACACATTAGCCAAGACACCTTAGCCAAGACACATTAGCCAAGACACATTAGCCAAGACACATTAGCCAAGACACCTTAGCCAAGACACCTGAGCCAAGACACATTAGCCAAGACACATTAGCCAAGACACATTAGCCAAGGCACCTTAGCCAAGACACCTTAGCCAAGACACCTTAGCCAAGACACATTAGCCAAGACACATTAGCCAAGACACCTTAGCCAAGACACCTTAGCCAAGACACATGAGCCAAGACACCTTAGCCAAGACACATTAGCCAAGACACATTAGCCAAGACACCTTAGCCAAGACACATTAGCCAAGACACCTTGGCCAAGACACCTTAGCCAAGACACATTAGCCAAGACACCTTAGCCAAGACACTTTAGCCAAGACACCGTAGCCAAGACACCTTAGCCAAGACACCTTAGCCAAGACACTTTAGCCAAGACACATTAGCCAAGACACATTAGCCAAGACACCTTAGCCAAGACACATTAGCCAAGACACATTAGCCAAGACACCTTAGTCAAGACACCTTAGCCAAGACACCTTAGCCAAGACACCTTAGCCAAGACACATTAGCCAAGACACATTAGCCAAGACACCTTAGCCAAGACACCTTAGCCAAGACACATTAGCCAAGACACATTAGCCAAGACACATTAGCCAAGACACCTTAGCCAAGACACCTTAGCCAAGACACCTTAGCCAAGACACATTAGCCAAGACACATTAGCCAAGACACCTTAGCCAAGACACATTAGCCAAGACTCATTAGCCAAGACACATTAGCCAAGACACATTAGCCAAGACACCTTAGCCAAGACACATTAGCCAAGACACATTAGCCAAGACACATTAGCCAAGACACATTAGCCAAGACACCTTAGCCAAGACACATTAGCCAAGACACATTAGCCAAGATACATTAGCCAAGACACATTAGCCAAGACACCTTAGCCAAGACACATTAGCCAAGACACATTAGCCAAGACACATTAGCCAAGACACCTTAGCCAAGACACATTAGCCGAGACACATTAGCCAAGACACCTTAGCCAAGACACCTTAGCCAAGACACCTTAGCCAAGACACATTAGCCAAGACACCTTAGCCAAGACACCTTAGCCAAGACACATTAGCCAAGGCACCTTAGCCAAGACACATTAGCCAAGACACCTTATCCAAGACACATTAGCCAAGACACATTAGCCAAGACACATTAGCCAAGACACCTTAGCCAAGACACCTTAGCCAAGACACCTTAGCCAAGACACTTTAGCCAAGACACATTAGCCAAGACACATTAGCCAAGACACCTTAGCCAAGACACCTTAGCCAAGACACCTTAGGCAAGACACATTAGCCAAGACACATTAGCCGAGACACCTTAGCCAAGACACCTTAGCCAAGACACCTTAGCCAAGACACATTAGCCAAGACACATTAGCCGAGACACATTAGCCAAGACACCTTAGCCAAGACACCTTAGCCAAGACACCTTAGCCAAGACACATTAGCCAAGACACATTAGCCAAGACACATTAGCCAAGACACCTTAGCCAAGACACATTAGCCAAGACACCTTAGCCAAGACACCTTAGCCAAGACACATTAGCCAAGACACCTTAGCCAAGACACTTTAGCCAAGACACCTTAGCCAAGACACCTTAGCCAAGACACCTTAGCGAAGACACTTTAGCCAAGACACATTAGCCAAGACACATTAGCCAAGACACCTTAGCCAAGACACATTAGCCAAGACACATTAGGCGAGACACATTAGCCAAGACACCTTAGTTAAGACACCTTAGCCAAGACACATTAGCCAAGACACCTTAGCCAAGACACATTAGCCAAGACACATTAGCCAAGACACCTTAGCCAAGACACCTTAGCCAAGACACATTAGCCAAGACACCTTAGCCAAGACACATTAGCCAAGACACATTAGCCAAGACACCTTAGCCAAGACACATTAGCCAAGACACATTAGCCAAGACACATTAGCCAAGACACATTAGCCAAGACACCTTACCCAAGACACATTAGCCAGGACACATTAGCCAAGACACATTAGCCAAGACACATTAGCCAAGACACCTTAGCCAAGACACCTTAGCCAAGACACATTAGCCAAAACACCTTAGCCAAGACACATTAGCCAAGACACATTAGCCAAGACACCTTAGCCAAGACACATTAGGGCATCAAGCACGAACCTGCGTCAAACCAGCAGTGTGTCTCGTGTGCCCCCCGGGAAGCAATGCACACCAAGTCGGAGGAACCCGTTGCCACGCAGCTCGGAAAGCATGGAAGTAGTCCAAGTGAACCTTAACCACTGCGAGGCTGCACAGGATCTTCTGTGGCAGGTGATAATGGAGGAAAAAGGCGATGTGGCCATTATATCAGAACCCTATCGTGCACCAGGTAACACCAACAACTGGGTCATGGATAAAACTGAGATGGCTGCAATCTGGGCTGTGGGACCTTTTCCCATTCAAACAGTAGTATCCTGCGGCTTCGAGGGGTTCGTCATCGCCCTGATCAACGGAGTCTATTTCTGCAGCTGCTACGCTCCCCCCAGGTGGGAGCTAAACAAATTCAACGATATGTTAGACAGCCTAGTGGAACAGCTCGAGGGGCGAAGCCCAGTAGTTATAGCTGGAGACTTCAATGCCTGGGCGGTTGAATGGGGAAGTAGACGGACGAACACCAGAGGAGACGCGGTGCTAGAAAGCCTTGCTCGACTGGATGTTGTTTTGGGAAACGTAGGTTCTACTCCCACGTTTAGTAGAAATGATAGGACTTCGATTATAGACATCACGTTCTGTAGCCCAATCCTAGCGCGACATCTGAACTGGAGAGTGAGCGAAGCGTACACTCTCAGCGACCATCGAGTTGTCCGATACGCTGCCATCAGAAGGAGCATGCCAACGACAGTGTATACTAACGGCACCCTAGGTTGGAAAATCCAGTTTTTCGACGAGGAGCTGTTCAAGGAGGCGTTAGCCTTTGGTGGCTTCGCAGATGCGCGCAGCGTGCACGAACTAGCAGCTGGGTTGACTGATGCTTGCGATGCGACAATGCCGAGGAGAAAAGCCTCCAGCTGTAAGCGAAACCCTGCCTATTGGTGGAACGCTTCTATCGCGACACTACGGGCCAGGTGCATAGCAGTACGCCGGAAATTACAGCGGGAGAGACGTATTGGAAACCGAGATCAACTGCGAGCAGCATACGTCACGGCCAGGTCTGATCTGAAGAGAGCAATTAAAGACAGTAAGAGGAGATGCTTCCTGGAGCTTAGTGCTGAAATTGCTCGGAAGCCCTGGGGTTTTGCCTACAAGACAGTGATGCAGAAGGTGAAAACTCGCCAAGAGCCTGTGGAACGATGTCCCATGAGGCTTAAAAGGATCATTGGGAATTTGTTCCCTACTCATGACGCTCCAGAACTCTACACTACCTTCAGAACTTCAGAAAAAGAGATTGAGCCAATAACTGAAGACGAAATTCTACGGATTGCCGACCGTCTTAAACCTGGGAAAGCACCTGGCCCGGATGGCATTCCAAACGAAGCAGTCAAAGTAGCCATGAGAGCTTTCCCGAAAGTGTTCCAGATTGTACTCCAGGACACACTGAAGTCAGGCCAATTCCCGTCGACGTGGAAACAGCAGAAGCTGGTGCTAATACCAAAACCAGGAAAGCAGCCGGGCGACCCATCAGCTCTAAGGCCTTTGGGGCTCACTGATTCCCTGGCTAAGGTACAGGAAATTCCAATTCTGGATCGCCTGACAGTGCACACGGAAGGTCCGCTTGGACTTTCTAAGCGGCAGTTTGGATTTCGGAAGAAGCGCTCAACAGTCGACGCAATGTTGGCAGTGCTGGAGACGGGATATGCTGCGTTTCGGAGAAAAAGGTCCGGTGCACGTTACTGCGCGTTGATTACAATCGATGTAAAAAACGCCTTTAACAGTGCTAGCTGGGAGGCAATTGCTGCTGCGTTGGAGCGCATGGAGGTTCCCCCGTACTTGTGCAGGCTCTTGAGTAATTATCTTCAAGGACGGGTGCTACAATATGACACGGAGGAAGGAGTCCGGACAACCTCGATTACGGCAGGCGTCCCACAGGGATCAGTTTTAGGACCCACTCTGTGGAACGTCATGTATGACGGGGTGCTGACTCTCGCACTGCCACCAGGAGCTCAATTGATCGGGTTTGCAGATGACATCGCCCTTACAATAACCGGCGAAACGATTGAGGAGATCGAGATGCTGGCAACGGACGCAGTCAACAGGATTGATAGGTGGATGAGAGGGGTAAAGCTGCAAAGTGAGCACGCGAAGACGAAGTTTATAGTCATCAGCAGCCACAGGGAAGTACAGAAAGCTACGATATTGGTTGGCTCGCACCACATTGAGTCTACCAGATATCTAAAATATCTCGGAGTCATCGGCTGAACTTCAAGCAGCACCTCGTAGAAGTGTGTGGGAAGGCTATGAAGACCGCAAATATGATGGCAACATTCATGCCAAATATAGGTGGACCAAGCAGCAACATTAGGCGCCTACACGCTAATGTAGCCACGTCCGTAGTGAGGTACGGAGCCCCTGCGTGGGCGCACATCATGTCGGCGAAGCAGAACCGGAAAGCTGTGGATAAGGTACACAGACGATTGGTCATGCGTGTTACCAGTGCGTATCGTACCATATCGTATGATGCGGTATGCGTAATTGCGGGAATCATGCCGCTCTACATCACCCTTGAAGAAGACGCGAAGAACTTCCGCAACGCACGCTCGGGGGAACCTCTTGCTGATGGAGCAGTTAAGTCGGAGTCAAAGAGGAAATGGCAGGTGGCTTGGAGCAACTCGGCGAAAGGGAGATGGACCTATTCCTTGATCCCCGACGTTGAAACGTGGCTGGGAAGGAAACATGGCGAAGTGAACTTCTTCGTCACACAATTTCTCTCCGGTCATGGCTGTTTCAGGAACTACCTGCATAGATTCCGACATGCCGCTTCACCACGATGCCCAGCATGCGAGGACGTAGATGAGACAGCTGAACACGTTTTGTTCTACTGTCCTAGATTTGCTGAGGAGCGCCGGCAATTGAGCGACAAGTGCGGAACGGCAGTGAACGCGTCGAACATCCTGCAAGTGATGTTGCAGAGTGCAGATCTGTGGAAGGCAGCTGAAACGGCGATGCGATCGATTCTGGTGAAACTGCAGAAACAGTGGCGACAAGATCAACGGTTTGGTCTCGCATGAGTGTGTGCTGTGCTGTGTATGTGATGTCCAGTGTTGTGTTGTGTTGTGAAAAAATAAAAAAAAAACAAACAAAAGTGTTGCTTGTTGCTAGCGCGTATCATAAGACAGACTGAGTGTCACAGCACTGCCCCTCCCATGAAGTAATACCGCGAGGTGATTCCGTGGGAGGGTGCACAGGGTTCAAGGAGAGTTTTTTACTGGGTAAAAATCCCATGTCCCCCATTGTGGGTGTCTTTCGAAGATTTTAAACTCCTTGTAAAAAAAAAAAAAAAAAAAAAAAAAAAAAAAACATTAGCCAAGACACCTTACCCAAGACACATTAGCCAGGACACATTAGCCAAGACACATTAGCCAAGACACATTAGCCAAGACACCTTAGCCAAGACACCTTAGCCAAGACACATTAGCCAAAACACCTTAGCCAAGACACATTAGCCAAGACACATTAGCCAAGACACCTTAGCCAAGACACATTAGCCAAGACACCTTAGCCAAGACACATTAGCGAAGACACCTTAGCCAAGACACATTAGCGAAGACACCTTAGCCAAGACACATTAGCCAAGACACATTAGCCAAGACACCTTAGCCAAGACACATTAGCCAAGACACATTAGCCAAGACACCTTAGCCAAGACACATTAGCCAAGACACATTAGCCAAGACACCTTAGCCAAGACACATTAGCCAAGACACATTAGCCGAGACACATTAGCCAAGACACTTTAGCCAAGACACCTTAGCCAAGACACATTAGCCAAGACACCTTAGCCAAGACACATTAGCCAAGACACATTAGCCAAGACACATTAGCCAAGACACCTTAGCCAAGACACCTTAGCCAAGACACATTAGCCAAGACACATTAGCCGAGACACCTTAGCCAAGACACCTTAGCCAAGACACATTAGCCAAGACACCTTAGCCAAGACACCTTAGCCAAGACACCTTAGCCAAGACACATTAGCCAAGACACCTTAGCCAAGACACCTTAGCCAAGACACATTAGCCAAGACACCTTAGCCAAGACACATTAGTCAAGACACCTTAGCCAAGACACATTAGCGAAGACACCTTAGCCAAGACACCTTAGCCAAGACACCTTAGCCAATACACCTTAGCCAAGACACCTTAGCCAAGACACATTAGCCAAGACACATTAGCCAAGACACCTTAGCCAAGACACATTAGCCAAGACACCTTAGCCAAGACACCTTAGCCAAGACACCTTAGCCAAGACACATTAGCCAAGACACATTAGCCAAGACACATTAGCCAAGACACCTTAGCCAAGACACCTTAGCCAAGACACATTAGCCAAGACACATTAGCCAAGACACCTTAGCCAAGACACCTTAGCCAAGACACCTTAGCCAAGACACATTAGCCAAGACACCTTAGCCAAGACACATTAGCCAAGACACATTAGCCAAGACACCTTAGCCAAGACACATTAGCCAAGACACCTTAGCCAAGACACATTAGCCAAGACACCTTAGCCAAGACACATTAGCCAAGACACATTAGCCAAGACACATTAGCCAAGACACCTTAGCCAAGACACCTTAGCCAAGACACCTTAGCCAAGACACATTAGCCAAGACACCTTAGCCAAGACACCTTAGCCAAGACATATTAGCCAAGACACCTTAGCCAAAACACATTAGCCAAGACACATTAGCCAAGACACATTAGCCAAGACACATTAGCCAAGACACATTAGCCAAGACACTTTAGCCAAGACACCTAAGCCAAGACACCTTAGCCAAGACACATTAGCCAAGACACCTTAGCCAAGACACCTTAGCCAAGACACCTTAGCCAAGACACATTAGCCAAGACACCTTAGCCAAGACACCTTAGCCAAGACACATTAGCCAAGACACCTTAGCCAAGACACATTAGCCAAGACACCTTAGCCAAGACACCTTAGCCAAGACACCTTAGCCAAGACACCTTAGCCAATACACCTTAGCCAAGACACATTAGCCAAGACACCTTAGCGAAGACACCTTAGCCAAGACACATTAGCCAAGACACCTTAGCCAAGACACATTAGCCAAGACACCTTAGCCAAGACACCTTAGCCAAGACACCTTAGCCAAGACACATTAGCCAAGACACCTTAGCCAAGACACATTAGCCAAGACACATTAGCCAAGACACATTAGCCGAGACACATTAGCCAAGACACCTTAGCCAAGACACATTAGCCAAGACACATTAGCCAAGACACATTAGCCAAGACACATTAGCCAAGACACATTAGCCGAGACACCTTAGCCAAGACACCTTAGCCAAGACACCTTAGCCAAGACACATTAGCCAAGACACATTAGCCAAGACACATTAGCCATGACACCTTAGCCAAGACACCTTAGCCAAGACACATTAGCCAAGACACATTAGCCAAGACACATTAGCCAAGACACATTAGCCAAGACATCTTAGCCAAGACACATTAGCCAAGACACCTTAGCCAAGACACAATAACCAAGACACATTAGCCAAGACACCTTAGCCAAGACACCTTAGCCAAGACACCTTAGCCAAGACACATTAGCCAAGACACATTAGCCAAGACACATTAGCCAAGACACCTTAGCCAAGACACATTAGCCAAGACACATTAGCCAAGACACCTTAGCCAAGACATATTAGCCAAGACACATTAGCCAAGACACCTTAGCCAAGACACATTAGCCAAGACACATTAGCCAAGACACCTTAGCCAAGACACATTAGCCAAGACACATTAGCCGAGACACATTAGCCAAGACACCTTAGCCAAGACACCTTAGCCAAGACACATTAGCCAAGACACCTTAGCCAAGACACATTAGCCAAGACACATTAGCCAAGACACATTAGCCAAGACACCTTAGCCAAGACACCTTAGCCAAGACACATTAGCCAAGACACATTAGCCGAGACACATTAGCCAAGACACCTTAGCCAAGACACATTAGCCAAGACACCTTAGCCAAGACACCTTAGCCAAGACACCTTAGCCAAGACACATTAGCCAAGACACCTTAGCCAAGACACCTTAGCCAAGACACATTAGCCAAGACACCTTAGCCAAGACACATTAGCCAAGACACCTTAGCCAAGACACATTAGCGAAGACACCTTAGCCAAGACACCTTAGCCAAGACACCTTAGCCAATACACCTTAGCCAAGACACCTTAGCCAAGACACATTAGCCAAGACACATTAGCCAAGACACCTTAGCCAAGACACATTAGCCAAGACACCTTAGCCAAGACACCTTAGCCAAGACACCTTAGCCAAGACACCTTAGCCAAGACACATTAGCCAAGACACATTAGCCAAGACACATTAGCCAAGACACCTTAGCCAAGACACCTTAGCCAAGACACATTAGCCAAGACACATTAGCCAAGACACATTAGCCAAGACACCTTAGCCAAGACACCTTAGCCAAGACACATTAGCCAAGACACATTAGCCAAGACACATTAGCCAAGACACCTTAGCCAAGACACATTAGCCAAGACACCTTAGCCAAGACACATTAGCCAAGACACCTTAGCCAAGACACCTTAGCCAAGACACATTAGCCAAGACACATTAGCCAAGACACCTTAGCCAAGACACCTTAGCCAAGACACATTAGCCAAGACACCTTAGCCAAGACACCTTAGCCAAGACACATTAGCCAAGACACCTTAGCCAAGACACATTAGCCAAGACACCTTAGCCAAGACACCTTAGCCAAGACACCTTAGCCAATACACCTTAGCCGAGACACATTAGCCAAGACACCTTAGCGAAGACACCTTAGCCAAGACACATTAGCCAAGACACCTTAGCCAAGACACATTAGCCAAGACACCTTAGCCAAGACACCTTAGCCAAGACACCTTAGCCAAGACACATTAGCCAAGACACCTTAGCCAAGACACATTAGCCAAGACACATTAGCCAAGACACATTAGCCGAGACACATTAGCCAAGACACCTTAGCCAAGACACATTAGCCAAGACACATTAGCAAAGACACATTAGCCAAGACACATTAGCCAAGACACATTAGCCGAGACACCTTAGCCAAGACACCTTAGCCAAGACACCTTAGCCAAGACACATTAGCCAAGACACATTAGCCAAGACACATTAGCCATGACACCTTAGCCAAGACACCTTAGCCAAGACACATTAGCCAAGACACATTAGCCAAGACACATTAGCCAAGACACATTAGCCAAGACATCTTAGCCAAGACACATTAGCCAAGACACCTTAGCCAAGACACAATAGCCAAGACACATTAGCCAAGACACCTTAGCCAAGACACCTTAGCCAAGACACCTTAGCCAAGACACATTAGCCAAGACACATTAGCCAAGACACATTAGCCAAGACACCTTAGCCAAGACACATTAGCCAAGACACATTAGCCAAGACACCTTAGCCAAGACACATTAGCCAAGACACATTAGCCAAGACACCTTAGCCAAGACACATTAGCCAAGACACATTAGCCAAGACACCTTAGCCAAGACACATTAGCCAAGACACATTAGCCGAGACACATTAGCCAAGACACCTTAGCCAAGACACCTTAGCCAAGACACATTAGCCAAGACACCTTAGCCAAGACACATTAGCCAAGACACCTTAGCCAAGACACATTAGCCAAGACACCTTAGCCAAGACACCTTAGCCAAGACACCTTAGCCAAGACACATTAGCCAAGACACCTTAGCCAAGACACCTTAGCCAAGACACATTAGCCAAGACACCTTAGCCAAGACACATTAGCCAAGACACCTTAGCCAAGACACATTAGCGAAGACACCTTAGCCAAGACACCTTAGCCAAGACACCTTAGCCAATACACCTTAGCCAAGACACCTTAGCCAAGACACATTAGCCAAGACACATTAGCCAAGACACCTTAGCCAAGACACCTTAGCCAAGACACCTTAGCCAAGACACCTTAGCCAAGACACCTTAGCCAAGACACCTTAGCCAAGACACATTAGCCAAGACACATTAGCCAAGACACCTTAGCCAAGACACCTTAGCCAAGACACCTTAGCCAAGACACATTAGCCAAGACACATTAGCCAAGACACATTAGCCAAGACACCTTAGCCAAGACACCTTAGCCAAGACACATTAGCCAAGACACATTAGCCAAGACACATTAGCCAAGACACATTAGCCAAGACACCTTAGCCAAGACACATTAGCCAAGACACATTAGCCAAGACACCTTAGCCAAGACACATTAGCCAAGACACATTAGCCGAGACACCTTAGCCAAGACACCTTAGCCAAGACACCTTAGCCAAGACACCTTAGCCAAGACACATTAGCCAAGACATATTAGCCAAGACACCTTAGCCAAGACACATTAGCCAAGACACCTTAGCCAAGACACATTAGCCAAGACACATTAGCCGAGACACCTTAGCCAAGACACCTCAGCCAAGACACCTTAGCCAAGACACCTTAGCCAAGACACATTAGCCGAGACACATTAGCCAAGACACCTTAGCCAAGACACATTACCCAAGACACCTTAGCCAAGACACATTAGCCAAGACACATTAGCCAAGACACCTTAGCCAAGACACCTTAGCCAAGACACATTAGCCAAGACACATTAGCCGAGACACCTTAGCCAAGACACCTTAGCCAAGACACCTTAGCCAAGACACATTAGCCAAGACACCTTAGCCAAGACACCTTAGCTAAGACACATTAGCCAAGACACCTTAGCCAAGACACCTTAGCCAAGACACATTAGCCAAGACACATTAGCCAAGATACATTAGCCAAGACACCTTAGAAAAGACACATTAGCCAAGACACCTTAGCCAAGACACCTTAGCCAAGACACATTAGCCGAGACACATTAGCCGAGACACCTTAGCCAAGACACCTTAGCCAAGACACATTAGCCAAGACACCTTAGCCAAGACACATTAGCCAAGACACATTAGCCAAGACACCTTAGCCAAGACACATTAGCCAAGACACCTTAGCCAAGACACCTTAGCCAAGACACCTTAGCCAAGACACATTAGCCAAGACACCTTAGCCAAGACACATTAGCCAAGACACCTTAGCCAAGACCCCTTAGCCAAGACACCTTAGCCAAGACACCTTAGCCAAGACACATTAGCCAAGACACCTAAGCCAAGACACATTAGCCAAGACACTTTAGCCAAGACACATTAGCGAAGACACCTTAGCCAAGACACATTAGCCAAGACACCTTAGCCAAGACACCTTAGCCAAGACACCTTAGCCAAGACACCTTAGCCAAGACACATTAGCCAAGACACCTTAGCGAAGACACCTTAGCCAAGACACATTAGCCAAGACACCTTAGCCAAGACACATTAGCCAAGACACCTTAGCCAAGACACATTAGCCAAGACACCTTAGCCAAGACACATTAGCCAAGACACATTAGCCAAGACACATTAGCCAAGACACCTTAGCCAAGACACATTAGCCAAGACACATTAGCCAAGACACCTTAGCCAAGACACATTAGCCAAGACACATTAGCCAAGACACATTAGCCAAGACACATTAGCCATGACACCTTAGCCAAGACACCTTAGCCAAGACACATTAGCCAAGACACATTAGCCAAGACACCTTAGCCGAGACACATTAGCCATGACACATTAGCCAAGACACATTAGCCATGACACCTTAGCCAAGACACCTTAGCCAAGACACATTAGCCAAGACACATTAGCCAAGACACATTAGCCAAGACACCTTAGCCAAGACACCTTAGCCAAGACACATTAGCCAAGACACATTAGCCAAGACACCTTAGCCAAGACACATTAGCCAAGACACCTTAGCCAAGACACATTAGCCAAGACACCTTAGCCAAGACACATTAGCCAAGACACATTAGCCAAGACACCTTAGCCAAGACACCTTAGCCAAGACACATTAGCCAAGACACCTTAGCCAAGACACATTAGCCAAGACACATTAGCCAAGACACATTAGCCAAGACACATTAGCCAAGACACATTAGCCAAGACACCTTAGCCAAGACACCTTAGCCAAGACACCTTAGCCAAGACACATTAGCCAAGACACATTAGCCAAGACACCTTAGCCAAGACACATTAGCCAAGACACCTTAGCCGAGACGCATTAGTTAAGACACATTAGCCAAGACACCTTAGCCAAGACACATTAGCCAAGACACATTAGCCAAGACACCTTAGCCAAGACACATTAGCCAAGACACCTTAGCCAAGACACCTTAGCCAAGACACATTAGCCAAGACACCTTAGCCAAGACACATTAGCCAAGACACATTAGCCAAGACACCTTAGCCAAGACACATTAGCCAAGACACATTAGCCAAGACACATTAGCCAAGACACCTTAGCCAAGACACCTTAGCCAAGACACCTTAGCCAAGACACCTTAGCCAAGACACTTTAGCCAAGACACATTAGCCAAGACACATTAGCCAAGACACCTTAGCCAAGACACCTTAGCCAAGACACATTAGCCAAGACATATTAGCCAAGACACCTTGACCAAGACACATTAGCCAAGCCACCTTAGCCAAGACACATTAGCCAAGACACATTAGCCGAGACACCTTAGCCAAGACACCTCAGCCAAGACAAATTAGCGAAGACACCTTAGCCAAGACACATTAGCCAAGACACCTTAGCCAAGACACCTTAGCCAAGACACCTTAGCCAAGACACCTTAGCCAAGACACATTAGCCAAGACACCTTAGCCAAGACAAATTAGCGAAGACACCTTAGCCAAGACACATTAGCCAAGACACATTAGCCAAGACACCTTAGCCAAGACACCTTAGCCAGGACACCTTAGCCAAGACACATTAGCCAAGACACATTAGCCAAGACACTTTAGCCAAGACACCTTAGCCAAGACACATTAGCCAAGACACCTTAGCCAAGACACATTAGCCAAGACACCTTAGCCGAGACACATTAGCGAAGACACCTTAGCCAAGACACATTACCCAAGACACCTTACCCAAGACACCTTAGCCAAGACACCTTAGCCAAGACACATTAGCCGAGACACATTAGCCAAGACACCTTAGCCAAGACACCTTAGCCAAGACACATTAGCCAAGACACATTAGCCAAGACACCTTAGCCAAGACACATTAGCCAAGACACATTAGCCGAGACACCTTAGCCAAGACACCTTAGCCAAGACACCTTAGCCAAGACACATTAGCCAAGACATATTAGCCAAGACACATTAGCCAAGACACACTAGCCAAGACACATTAGCCAAGACACCTTAGCCAAGACACCTTAGCAAAGACACCTTAGCCAAGACACATTAGCCAAGACACATTTGCCGAGACACCTTAGCCAAGACACCTTAGCCAAGACACATTAGCCAAGACACCTTAGCCAAGACACCTTAGCCAAGACACATTAGCCAAGACACATTAGCCAAGACACATTAGCCAAGACACCTTAGAAAAGACACCTTAGCCAAGACACCTTAGCCAAGACACATTAGCCAAGACACCTAAGCCAAGACACATTAGCCAAGACACCTTAGCCAAGACACATTAGCGAAGACACCTTAGCCAAGACACATTAGCCAAGACACATTAGCCAAGACACATTAGCCAAGACACCTTAGCCAAGACACCTTAGCCAAGACACCTTAGCCAAGACACATTAGCCAAGACACCTTAGCGAAGACACCTTAGCCAAGACACATTAGCCAAGACACCTTATCCAAGACACATTAGCCAAGACACCTTAGCCAAGACACCTTAGCCAAGACACCTTAGCCAAGACACATTAGCCAAGACACATTAGCCAAGACACATTAGCCAAGACACCTTAGCCAAGACACATTAGCCGAGACACATTAGCCAAGACACATTAGCCAAGACACATTAGCCAAGACACCTTAGCCAAGACACTTTAGCCAAGACACATTAGCCAAGACACCTTAGCCAAGACACATTAGCCGAGACACATTAGCCAAGACACATTAGCCGAGACACCTTAGCCAAGACACCTTAGCCAAGACACCTTAGCCAAGACACATTAGTCAAGACACCTTAGCCAAGACACCTTAGCCAAGACACATTAGCCAAGACACATTAGCCGAGACACCTTAGCCAAGACACCTTAGCCAAGACACCTTAGCCAAGACACATTAGCCAAGACACCTTAGCCAAGACACATTAGCCAAGACACCTTAGCCAAGACACATTAGCCAAGACACATTAGCCAAGACACATTAGCTAAGACACCTTAGCCAAGACACCTTAGCCAAGACACATTAGCCGAGACACATTAGCCAAGACACCTTAGCCAAGACACCTTAGCCAAGACACCTTAGCCAAGACACCTTAGCCAAGACACATTAGCCAAGACACCTTAGCGAAGACACCTTAGCCAAGACACATTAGCCAAGACACCTTATCCAAGACACATTAGCCAAGACACCTTAGCCAAGACACCTTAGCCAAGACACCTTAGCCAAGACACATTAGCCAAGACACATTAGCCAAGACACATTAGCCAAGACACCTTAGCCAAGACACATTAGCCGAGACACATTAGCCGAGACACCTTCGCCAAGACACATTAGCCAAGACACCTTAGCCAAGACACATTAGCCAAGACACATTAGCCAAGACACATTAGCCAAGACACATAAGCCGAGACACCTTAGCCAAGACACCTTAGCCAAGACACCTTAGCCAAGACACATTAGCCAAGACACCTTAGCCAAGACACATTAGCCAAGACACATTAGCCGAGACACCTTGACCAAGACACCTTAGCCAAGACACCTTAGCCAAGACACATTAGCCAAGACACCTTAGCCAAGACACCTTAGCCAAGACACATTAGCCAAGACACCTTAGCCAAGACACATTAGCCAAGACACATTAGCCGAGACACATTAGCCATGACACATTAGCCAAGACACATTAGCCGAGACACCTTAGCCAAGACACCTTAGCCAAGACACATTAGCCAAGACACATTAGCCAAGACACATTAGCCAAGACACCTTAGCCAAGACACATTAGCCAAGACACATTAGCCAAGACACCTTAGCCAAGACACATTAGCCAAGACACATTAGCCAAGACACATTAGCCAAGACACCTTAGCCAAGACACCTTAGCCAAGACACATTAGCCAAGACACCTTAGCCAAGACACCTTAGCCAAGACACATTAGCCAAGACACCTTAGCCAAGACACATTAGCCAAGACACATTAGCCAAGACACATTAGCCAAGACACCTTAGAAAAGACACCTTAGCCAAGACACATTAGCCAAGACACATTAGCCAAGACACCTTAGCCAAGACACATTAGCCAAGACACATTAGCCAAGACACATTAGCCAAGACACATTAGCCAAGACACCTCAGCCAAGACACCTTAGCCAAGACACATTAGCCAATACACCTTAGCCAAGACACCTTAGCCAAGACACCTTAGCCAAGACACCTTAGCCAAGACACATTAGCCAAGACACATTAGCCAAGACACCTTAGCCAAGACACATTAGCCAAGACACCTTAGCCAAGACACATTAGCCAAGACACCTTAGCCAAGACACATTAGCCAAGACACCTTAGCCAAGACACCTTAGCCAAGACACCTTAGCCAAGACACCTTAGCCAAGACACCTTAGCCAAGACACCTTAGCCGAGACACCTTAGCCAAGACACATTAGCCAAGACACCTTAGCCAAGACACATTAGCCAAGACACCTTAGCCAAGACACATTAGCCAAGACACCTTAGCCAAGACACATTAGCGAAGACACCTTAGCCAAGACACCTTAGCCAAGACACCTTAGCCAAGACACCTTAGCCAAGACACCTTTGCCAAGACACCTTAGCCAAGACACATTAGCCAAGACACATTAGCCAAGACACCTTAGCCAAGACACATTAGCCAAGACACCTTAGCCAAGACACATTAGCCAAGACACCTTAGCCAAGACACATTAGCCAAGACACCTTAGCCAAGACACCTTAGCCAAGACACCTTAGCCAAGACACCTTAGCCAAGACACCTTAGCCAAGACACCTTAGCCGAGACACCTTAGCCAAGACACATTAGCCAAGACACCTTAGCCAAGACACATTAGCCAAGACACCTTAGCCAAGACACATTAGCCAAGACACCTTAGCCAAGACACATTAGCGAAGACACCTTAGCCAAGACACCTTAGCCAAGACACCTTAGCCAAGACACCTTAGCCAAGACACCTTAGCCAAGACACCTTAGCCAAGACACATTAGCCAAGACACATTAGCCAAGACACCTTAGCCAAGACACATTTGCCAAGACACCTTAGCCAAGACATCTTAGCCAAGACACATAAGTCAAGACAACTTAGCCAAGACACCTTAGCCAAGACACATTAGCCAAGACACATAAGCCAAGACACCTTAGCCAAGACACCTTAGCCAAGACACCTTAGCCAAGACACCTTAGCCAAGACACCTTAGCCAAGACACATTAGCCAAGACACATTAGCCAAGACACATTAGCCAAGACACCTTAGCCAAGACACCTTAGCCAAGACACCTTAGCCAAGACACCTTAGGCAAGACACCTTAGCCAAGGCACATTAGCCAAGACACCTTAGTTAAGACACATTAGCCAAGACACCTTAGCCAAGACACATTAGCGAAGACACCTTAGCCAAGACACCTTAGCCAAGACACCTTAGCCAAGACACCTTAGCCAAGACACCTTAGCCAAGACAAATTAGCCAAGACACCTTAGCCAAGACACATTAGCGAAGACACCTTAGCCAAGACACCTTAGCCAAGACACATTAGCCAAGACACATTAGCCAAGACACCTTAACCAAGACACATTAGCCAAGACACATTAGCCAAGACACCTTAGCCAAGACACATTAGCCAAGACACCTTAGCCAAGACACCTTAGCCAAGACACCTTAGCCAAGACACATTAGCCAAGACACATTAGCCAAGACACCTTAGCCAAGACACCTTAGCCAAGACACCTTAGCCAAGACACCTTAGCCAAGACACATTAGCCAAGACACATTAGCCAAGACACCTTAGCCATGACACCTTAGCCAAGACACATTAGCCAAGACACCTTAGCCAAGACACCTTAGCCAAGACACCTTAACCAAGACACATTAGCCAAGACACATTAGCCGAGACACCTTAGCCAAGACACCTTAGCCAAGACACATTAGCCAAGACACCTTAGCCAAGACACCTTAGCCAAGACACCTTAGCCAAGACACATTAGCCAAGACACCTTAGCCAAGACACATAAGCCAAGACACCTTAGCCAAGACACCTTAGCCAAGACACCTTAGCCAAGACACCTTAGCCAAGACACCTTAGCCAAGACACCTTAGCTAAGACACATTAGCCAAGACACCTTAGCCAAGACACATTAGCTAAGACACATTAGCCAAGACACCTTAGCCAAGACACCTTAGCCAAGACACCTTAGCCAAGACACCTTAGCCAAGACACATTAGCCAAGACACATTAGCCAAGACACCTTAGCCAAGACACATTAGCCAAGACACCTTAGCCAAGACACATTAGCCAAGACACATAAGCCGAGACACCTTAGCCAAGACACCTTAGCCAAGACACCTTAGCCAAGGCACATTAGCCAAGACACCTTAGCCAAGACACCTTAGCTAAGACACATTAGCCAAGACACCTTAGCCAAGACACATTAGCCAAGACACATTAGCCAAGACACCTTAGCCAAGACACCTTAGCCAAGACACATTAGCCAAGACACATTAGCCAAGACACCTTAGCCAAGACACCTTAGCCAAGACACATTAGCCAAGATACATTAGCCGAGACACCATAGCCAAGACACCTTAGCCAAAACACCTTAGCCAAGACACATTAGCCAAGACACATTAGCCGAGACACATTAGCCAAGACACCTTAGCCAAGACACCTTAGCCAAGACACATTAGCCAAGACACCTTAGCCAAGACACATTAGCCAAGACACATTAGCCAAGACACATTAGCCAAGACACCTTAGCCAAGACACATTAGCCAAGACACCTTAGCCAAGACACATTAGCCAAGACACCTTAGCCAAGACACCTTAGCCAAGACACCTTAGCCAAGACACCTTAGCCAAGGCACATTAGCCAAGACACATTAGCCAAGACACCTTAGCCAAGACACCTTAGCTAAGACACATTAGCCAAGACACCTTAGCCAAGACACATTAGCCAAGACACATTAGCCAAGACACCTTAGCCAAGACACATTAGCCAAGACACATTAGCCAAGACACCTTAGCCAAGACACATTAGCCAAGACACCTTAGCCAAGACACCTTAGCCAAGACACCTTAGCCAAGACACTTTAGCCAAGACACCATAGCCAAGACACATTAGCCGAGACACATTAGCCAAGACACATTAGCCAAGACAACTTAGCCAAGACACATTAGCCAAGACACATTAGCCAAGACACCTTAGCTAAGACACATTAGCCAAGACACCTTAGCCAAGACACATTAGCCAAGACACATTAGCCAAGACACATTAGCCGAGACACATTAGCCAAGACACATTAGCCAAGACACATTAGCCAAGACACATTAGCCAAGACACATTAGCCAAGACACATTAGCCAAGACACCTTAGCCAAGACACCTTAGTCAAGACACATTAGCCAAGACACATAAGCCGAGACACATTAGCCAAGACACATTAGCCAAGACACATTAGCCAAGACACATTAGCCAAGACACATTAGCCAAGACACCTTAGCCAAGACACATTAGCCAAGACACATAAGCCGAGACACCTTAGCCAAGACACCTTAGCCAAGACACCTTAGCCAAGGCACATTAGCCAAGACACCTTAGCCAAGACACCTTAGCTAAGACACATTAGCCAAGACACATTAGCCAAGACACATTAGCCAAGACACATTAGCCAAGACACCTTAGCCAAGACACATTAGCCAAGACACATTAGCCAAGACACCTTAGCCAAGACACATTAGCCAAGACACCTTAGCCAAGACACCTTAGCCAAGACACCTTAGCCAAGACACTTTAGCCAAGACACCTTAGCCAAGACACATTAGCCAAGACACATTAGCCAAGACACATTAGCCAAGACACCTTAGCCAAGACACCTTAGCCAAGACACATTAGCCGAGACACCTTAGCCAAGACACATTAGCCAAGACACCTTAGCCAAGACACATTAGCCAAGACACATTAGCCAAGACACCTTAGCCAAGACACATTAGCCAAGACACATTAGCCGAGACACCTTAGCCAAGACACCTTAGCCAAGACAACCTAGCCAAGACACCTTAGCCAAGACACATAAGCCGAGACACATTAGCCAAGACACCTTAGCCAAGACACCTTAGCCAAGACACATTAGCAAAGACACATTAGCCAAGACACCTTAGCCGAGACACATTAGCCAAGACACATTAGCCAAGACACATTAGCCAAGACACATTAGCCAAGACACCTTAGCCAAGACACATTAGCCAAGACACCTTAGCCAAAACACATTAGCCAAGACACCTTAGCCAAGACACCTTAGCCAAGACACATTAGCCAAGACACATTAGCCAAGACACTTTAGCCAAGACACCTTAGCCAAGACACATTAGCCAAGACACATTAGCCAAGACACATTAGCCAAGACACATTAGCCAAGACACCTTAGCCAAGACACATTAGCCAAGACACATTAGCCGAGACACATTAGCCAAGACACCTTAGCCAAGACACCTTAGCCAAGACACATTAGCCAAGACACCTTAGCCAAGACACATTAGCCAAGACACATTAGCCAAGACACATTAGCCAAGACACCTTTGCCAAGACACATTAGCCAAGACACCTTAGCCAAGACACATTAGCCAAGACACATAAGCCGAGACACCTTAGCCAAGACACCTTAGCCAAGACACCTTAGAAAAAGGCACATTAGCCAAGACACCTTAGCCAAGACACCTTAGCTAAGACACATTAGCCAAGACACCTTAGCCAAGACACATTAGCCAAGACACATTAGCCAAGACACCTTAGCCAAGACACATTAGCCAAGACACATTAGCCAAGACACCTTAGCCAAGACACATTAGCCAAGACACCTTAGCCAAGACACCTTAGCCAAGACACCTTAGCCAAGACATTTTAGCCAAGACACCTTAGCCAAGACACATTAGCCAAGACACATTAGCCAAGACACATTAGCCAAGACACCTTAGCCAAGACACCTTAGCCAAGACACATTAGCCGAGACACCTTAGCCAAGACACATTAGCCAAGACACCTTAGCCAAGACACATTAGCCAAGACACCTTAGCCAAGACACCTTAGCCAAGACACATTAGCCAAGACACATTAGCCGAGACACCTTAGCCAAGACACCTTAGCCAAGACACCCTAGCCAAGACACCTTAGCCAAGACACATTAGCCGAGACACATTAGTCAAGACACCTTAGCCAAGACACCTTAGCCAAGACACATTAGCCAAGACACCTTAGCCAAGACACATTAGCCAAGACACATTAGCCAAGACACCTTAGCCAGGACACATTAGCCAAGACACATTAGCCAAGACACATTAGCCAAGACACATTAGCCAAGACACCTTAGCCAAGACACATTAGCCAAGACACATTAGCCAAGACACATTAGCCAAGACACATTAGCCAAGACACATTAGCCAAGACACCTTAGCCAAGACACATTAGCCAAGACACATTAGCCAAGACACCTTAGCCAAGACACATTAGCCAAGACACATTAGCCGAGACACCGTAGCCAAGACACCTTAGCCAAGACACATTAGCCAAGACACCTTAGCCAAGACACCTTAGCCAAGACACCTTAGCCAAGACACATTAGCCAAGACACCTTAGCCAAGACACATTAGCCAAGACACCTTAGCCAAGACACCTTAGCCAAGACACCTTAGCCAAGACACCTTAGCCAAGACACATTAGGCAAGACACATTAGCCAAGACACCTTAGCTAAGACACATTAGCCAAGACACCTTAGCCAAGACACATTAGCCAAGACACATTAGCCAAGACACCTTAGCCAAGACACCTTAGCCAACACACCTTAGCCAAGACACCTTAGCCAAGACACATTAGCCAAGACACATTAGCCAAGACACATTAGCCGAGACACCTTAGCCAAGACACCTTAGCCAAGACACCTTAGCCAAGACACATTAGCCAAGACACATTAGCCAAGACACCTTAGCCAAGACACATTAGCCAAGACACATTAGCCAAGACACATTAGCCAAGACACATTAGCCAAGACACATTAGCCAAGACACATTAGCCAAGACACATTAGCCAAGACACATTAGCCAAGACACCTTAGCCAAGACACATTAGCCAAGACACCTTAGCCAAGACACATTAGCCAAGACACCTTAGCCAAGACACATTAGCCAAGACACATTAGCCAAGACACATTAGCCAAGACACCTTAGCCAAGACACATTAGCCAAGACACCTTAGCCAAGACACATTAGCGAAGACACCTTAGCCAAGACACCTTAGCCAAGACACATTAGCCAAGACACATTAGCTAAGACACATTAGCCAAGACACCTTAGCCAAGACACCTTAGCCAAGACACCTTAGCCAAGACACATTAGCCAAGACACATTAGCCAAGACACCTTAGCCGAGACACATTAGCCAAGACACATTAGTCAAGACACATTAGCCAAGACACATTAGCCAAGACACATTAGCCAAGACACCTTAGCCAAGACACATTAGCCAAGACACATTAGCCAAGACACCTTAGCCAAGACACATTAGCCAAGACACCTTAGCCAAGACACCTTAGCCAAGACACCTTAGCCAAGACACTTTAGCCAAGACACCTTAGCCAAGACACATTAGCCAAGACACCTTAGCCAAGACACATTAGCCGAGACACCTTAGCCAAGACACCTTAGCCAAGACACCTTAGCCAAGACACATTAGCCAAGACACATTAGCCAAGACACCTTAGCCGAGACACATTAGCCAAGACACATTAGCCAAGACACATTAGCCAAGACACATTAGCCAAGACACATTAGCCAAGACACCTTAGCCAAGACACATTAGCCAAGACACATTAGCCAAGACACCTTAGCCAAGACACATTAGCCAAGACACCTTAGCCAAGACACCTTAGCCAAGACACCTTAGCCAAGACACTTTAGCCAAGACACCTTAGCCAAGACACATTAGCCAAGACACATTAGCCAAGACACATTAGCCAAGACACATTAGCCAAGACACATTAGCCAAGACACCTTAGCCAAGACACATTAGCCAAGACACATTAGCCAAGACACCTTAGCCAAGACACATTAGCCAAGACACATTAGCCAAGACACCTTAGCCAAGACACATTAGCCAAGACACATTAGCCAAGACACCTTAGCCAAGACACATTAGCCAAGACACATTAGCCGAGACACATTAGCCAAGACACCTTAGCCAAGACACATTAGCCAAGACACCTTAGCCAAGACACCTTAGCCAAGACACCTTAGCCAAGACACATTAGCCAAGACACCTTAGCCAAGACACATTAGCCAAGACACCTTAGCCAAGACACATTAGCCAAGACACCTTAGCCAAGACACATTAGCCAAGACACATTAGCCAAGACACCTTAGCCAAGACACCTTAGCCAAGACACATTAGCCAAGACACATTAGCCGAGACACCATAGCCAAGACACATTAGCCAAGACACCTTAGCCAAGACACCTTAGCCAAGACACCTTAGCCAAGACACATTAGCCAAGACACCTTAGCCAAGACACATTAGCCAAGACACCTTAGCCAAGACACCTTAGCCAAGACACATTAGCCAAGACACATTAGCCGAGACACCATAGCCAAGACACATTAGCCAAGACACCTTAGCCAAGACACCTTAGCCAAGACACCTTAGCCAAGACACATTAGCCAAGACACCTTAGCCAAGACACATTAGCCAAGACACCTTAGCCAAGACACCTTAGCCAAGACACCTTAGCCAAGACACCTTAGCCAAGACACCTTAGCCAAGACACCTTAGCCAAGACACCTTAGCTAAGACACATTAGCCAAGACACCTTAGCCAAGACACATTAGCCAAGACACATTAGCCAAGACACCTTAGCCAAGACACCTTAGCCAAGACACCTTAGCCAAGACACCTTAGCCAAGACACATTAGCCAAGACACATTAGCCGAGACACCTTAGCCAAGACACCTTAGCCAAGACACCTTAGCCAAGACACATTAGCCAAGACACATTAGCCAAGACACCTTAGCCAAGACACATTAGCCAAGACACATTAGCCAAGACACATTAGCCAAGACACATTAGCCAAGACACATTATCCAAGACACATTAGCCAAGACACATTAGCCAAGACACATTAGCCAAGACACCTTAGCCAAGACACATTAGCCAAGACACCTTAGCCAAGACACATTAGCCAAGACACCTTAGCCAAGACACATTAGCCAAGACACATTAGCCAAGACACATTAGCCAAGACACCTTAGCCAAGACACATTAGCCAAGACACCTTAGCCAAGACACATTAGCGAAGACACCTTAGCCAAGACACCTTAGCCAAGACACATTAGCCAAGACACATTAGCTAAGACACATTAGCCGAGACACCTTAGCCAAGACACCTTAGCCAAGACACCTTAGCCAAGACACATTAGCCAAGACACATTAGCCAAGACACCTTAGCCGAGACACATTAGCCAAGACACATTAGCCAAGACACATTAGCCAAGACACATTAGCCAAGACACATTAGCCAAGACACCTTAGCCAAGACACATTAGCCAAGACACATTAGCCAAGACACCTTAGCCAAGACACATTAGCCAAGACACCTTAGCCAAGACACCTTAGCCAAGACACCTTAGCCAAGACACATTAGCCAAGACACCTTAGCCAAGACACATTAGCCAAGACACCTTAGCCAAGACACATTAGCCGAGACACCTTAGCCAAGACACCTTAGCCAAGACACCTTAGCCAAGACACATTAGCCAAGACACATTAGCCAAGACACCTTAGCCGAGACACATTAGCCAAGACACATTAGCCAAGACACATTAGCCAAGACACATTAGCCAAGACACCTTAGCCAAGACACATTAGCCAAGACACATTAGCCAAGACACCTTAGCCAAGACACATTAGCCAAGACACCTTAGCCAAGACACCTTAGCCAAGACACCTTAGCCAAGACACTTTAGCCAAGACACCTTAGCCAAGACACATTAGCCAAGACACATTAGCCAAGACACATTAGCCAAGACACATTAGCCAAGACACATTAGCCAAGACACCTTAGCCAAGACACATTAGCCAAGACACATTAGCCAAGACACCTTAGCCAAGACACATTAGCCAAGACACATTAGCCAAGACACCTTAGCCAAGACACATTAGCCAAGACACATTAGCCAAGACACCTTAGCCAAGACACATTAGCCAAGACACATTAGCCGAGACACCTTAGCCAAGACACCTTAGCCAAGACACATTAGCCAAGACACCTTAGCCAAGACACCTTAGCCAAGACACCTTAGCCAAGACACATTAGCCAAGACACCTTAGCCAAGACACATTAGCCAAGACACCTTAGCCAAGACACATTAGCCAAGACACCTTAGCCAAGACACCTTAGCCAAGACACCTTAGCCAAGACACATTAGCCAAGACACATTAGCCAAGACACCTTAGCCAAGACACCTTAGCCAAGACACATTAGCCAAGACACATTAGCCGAGACACCATAGCCAAGACACCTTAGCCAAGACACCTTAGCCAAGACACATTAGCCAAGACACATTAGCCGAGACACATTAGCCAAGACACCTTAGCCAAGACACCTTAGCCAAGACACATTAGCCAAGACACCTTAGCCAAGACACATTAGCCAAGACACATTAGCCAAGACACATTAGCCAAGACACCTTAGCCAAGACACATTAGCCAAGACACCTTAGCCAAGACACATTAGCCAAGACACATAAGCCGAGACACCTTAGCCAAGACACCTTAGCCAAGACACCTTAGCCAAGACACCTTAGCCAAGACACATTAGCCAAGACACCTTAGCCAAGACACTTTAGCCAAGACACATTAGCCAAGACACATTAGCCAAGACACATTAGCCAAGACACCTTAGCCAAGACACATTAGCCAAGACACATTAGCCAAGACACCTTAGCCAAGACACATTAGCCAAGACACCTTAGCCAAGACACCTTAGCCAAGACACCTTAGCCAAGACACTTTAGCCAAGACACCTTAGCCAAGACACCTTAGCCAAGACACCTTAGCCAAGACACATTAGCCGAGACACCTTAGCCAAGACACATTAGCCAAGACACCTTAGCCAAGACACATTAGCCAAGACACATTAGCCAAGACACCTTAGCCAAGACACATTAGCCAAGACACATTAGCCGAGACACCTTAGCCAAGACACCTTAGCCAAGACACCCTAGCCAAGACACCTTAGCCAAGACACATTAGCCGAGACACATTAGCCAAGACACCTTAGCCAAGACACCTTAGCCAAGACACATTAGCCAAGACACCTTAGCCAAGACACATTAGCCAAGACACATTAGCCAAGACACCTTAGCCAGGACACATTAGCCAAGACACATTAGCCAAGACACATTAGCCAAGACACATTAGCCAAGACACCTTAGCCAAGACACATTAGCCAAGACACATTAGCCAAGACACATTAGCCAAGACACATTAGCCAAGACACATTAGCCAAGACACCTTAGCCAAGACACATTAGCCAAGACACCTTAGCCAAGACACATTAGCGAAGACACCTTAGCCAAGACACATTAGCCAAGACACATTAGCCGAGACACCTTAGCCAAGACACCTTAGCCAAGACACCTTAGCCAAGACACATTAGCCAAGACACATTAGCCAAGACACCTTAGCCAAGACACATTAGCCAAGACACATTAGCCAAGACACATTAGCCAAGACACCTTAGCCAAGACACCTTAGCCAAGACACCTTAGCCAAGACACATTAGCCAAGACACATTAGCCAAGACACCTTAGCCAAGACACCTTAGCCAAGACACCTTAGCCAAGACACATTAGCCAAGACACCTTAGCCAAGACACATTAGCCAAGACACCTTAGCCAAGACACATTAGCCAAGACACATTAGCCAAGACACATTAGTCAAGACACCTTAGCCAAGACACATTAGCCAAGACACCTTAGCCAAGACACATTAGCCAAGACACATTAGCCAAGACACCTTAGCCAAGACACCTTAGCCAAGACACCTTAGCCAAGACACCTTAGCCAAGACACATTAGCCAAGACACCTTAGCCAAGACACATTAGCCAAGACACATTAGCCGAGACACCTTAGCCAAGACACCTTAGCCAAGACACATTAGCCAAGACACATTAGCCAAGACACATTAGCCGAGACACCTTAGCCAAGACACCTTAGCCAAGACACCTTAGCCAAGAAACATTAGCCAAGACACATTAGCCGAGACACCTTAGCCGAGACACATTAGCCAAGACACATTAGCCAAGACACATTAGCCAAGACACCTTAGCCAAGACACCTTAGCCAAGACACCTTAGCCAAGACACATTAGCCAAGACACATTAGCCAAGACACCTTAGCCAAGACACCTTAGCCAAGACACCTTAGCCAAGACACCTTAGCCAAGACACCTTAGCCAAGACACCTTAGCCAAGACACATTAGCCAAGACACCTTAGCCAAGACACATTAGCCAAGACACATTAGCCAAGACACCTTAGCCAAGACACATTAGCCAAGACACATTAGCCAAGACACATTAGCCAAGACACCTTAGCCAAGACACCTTAGCCAAGACACCTTAGCCAAGACACATTAGCCAAGACACATTAGCCGAGACACCTTAGCCAAGACACCTTAGCCAAGACACATTAGCCAAGACACATTAGCCAAGACACATTAGCCGAGACACCTTAGCCAAGACACCTTAGCCAAGACACCTTAGCCAAGACACATTAGCCAAGACACATTAGCCGAGACACCTTAGCCGAGACACATTAGCCAAGACACATTAGCCAAGACACCTTAGCCAAGACACCTTAGCCAAGACACCTTAGCCAAGACACATTAGCCAAGACACATTAGCCAAGACACCTTAGCCAAGACACATTAGCCAAGACACATTAGCCGAGACACCTTAGCCAAGACACCTTAGCCAAGACACCTTAGCCAAGACACATTAGCCAAGACACATTAGCCGAGACACCTTAGCCGAGACACATTAGCCAAGACACATTAGCCAAGACACATTAGCCAAGACACCTTAGCCAAGACACCTTAGCCAAGACACCTTAGCCAAGACACCTTAGCCAAGACACCCTAGCCAAGACACCTTAGCCAAGACACCTTAGCCAAGACACCTTAGCCAAGACACATTAGCCAAGACACCTTAGCCAAGACACCTTAGCCAAGACACATTAGCCAAGACACCTTAGCCAAGACACATTAGCCAAGACACATTAGCCAAGACACCTTAGCCAAGACACATTAGCCAAGACACATTAGCCAAGACACATTAGCCAAGACACCTTAGCCAAGACACCTTAGCCAAGACACCTTAGCCAAGACACATTAGCCAAGACACCTTAGCCAAGACACCTTAGCTAAGACACATTAGCCAAGACACCTTAGCCAAGACACATTAGCCAAGACACCTTAGCCAAGACACCTTAGCCAAGACACATTAGCCAAGACACCTTAGCCAAGACACATTAGCCAAGACACATTAGCCAAGACACCTTAGCCAAGACACATTAGATAAGACACATTAGCCAAGACACCTTAGCCAAGACACCTTAGCCAAGACACATTAGCCATGACACCTTAGCCAAGACACCTTAGCCAAGACACATTAGCCAAGACACATTAGCCAAGACATATTAGCCAAGACACCTTAGCCAAGATAAATTAGCCAAGACACATTAGCCAAGACACATTAGCTAAGACACCTTAGCCAAGACACCTTAGCCAAGACACCTTAGCCAAGACACATTAGCCAAGACACATTAGCCGAGACACCTTAGCCAAGACACCTTAGCCAAGACACCTTAGCCAAGACACCTTAGCCAAGACACCTTAGCCAAGACACCTTAGCCAAGACACATTAGCCAAGACACCTTAGCCAAGACACATTAGCCAAGACACCTTAGCCAAGACACCTTAGCCAAGACACATTAGCCAAGACGCATTAGCCAAGACACCTTAGCCAAGACACCTTAGCCAAGACACATTAGCCAAGACACATTAGCCGAGACACCTTAGCCAAGACACCTTAGCCAAGACACCTTAGCCAAGACACCTTAGCCAAGACACATTAGCCAAGACACATTAGCCAAGACACATTAGCCAAGACACCTTAGCCAAGACACCTTAGCCAAGACACATTAGCCAAGACACCTTAGCCAAGACACCTTAGCCAAGTTACATTAGCCAAGACACCTTAGCCAAGACACCTTAGCCAAGACACCTTAGCTAAGACACATTAGCCAAGACACCTTAGCCAAGACACATTAGCCAAGACACATTAGCCAAGACACCTTAGCCAAGACACATTAGCCAAGACACATTAGCCAAGACACCTTAGCCAAGACACCTTAGCCAAGACACCTTAGCCAAGACACATTAGCCGAGACACCTTAGCCAAGACACCTTAGCCAAGACACATTAGCCAAGACACCTTAGCCAAGACACCTTAGCTAAGACACCTTAGCCAAGACACCTTAGCCAAGACACATTAGCCAAAACACATTAGCCAAGACACATTAGCCAAGACACCTTAGCCAAGACACCTTAGCCAAGACACATTAGCCAAGACACATTAGCCAAGACACATTAGCCGAGACACCTTAGCCAAGACACCTTAGCCAAGACACATTAGCCAAGACACATTAGCCAAGACACCTTAGCCAAGACACCTTAGCCAAGACACATTAGCCAAGACACATTAGCCGAGACACCTTAGCCAAGACACCTTAGCCAAGACACATTAGCCAAGACACCTTAGCCAAAACAACTTAGCTAAGACACATTAGCCAAGACACATTAGCCGAGACACCTTAGCCAAGACACCTTAGCCAAGACACATTAGCCAAGACACCTTAGCCAAGACAACTTAGCTAAGACACATTAGCCAAGACACATTAGCCAAGACACCTTAGCCAAGACACATTAGCCAAGACACATTAGCCAAGACACCTTAGCCAAGACACATTAGCCAAGACACCTTAGCCAAGACACATTAGCCGAGACACATTAGCCAAGACACCTTAGCCAAGACACATTAGCCAAGACACATTAGCCAAGACACATTAGCCAAGACACATTAGCCAAGACACATTAGCCAAGACACATTAGCCAAGACACCTTAGCCAAGACACCTTAGCCAAGACACCTTAGCCAAGACACATTAGCCAAGACACCTTAGCCAAGACACCTTAGCCAAGACACCTTAGCCAAGACACTTTAGCCAAGACACCTTAGCCAAGACACATTAGCCAAGACACATTAGCCAAGACACATTAGCCAAGACACCTTAGCCAAGACACCTTAGCCAAGACACATTAGCCGAGACACCTTAGCCAAGACACCTTAGCCAAGACACCTTAGCCAAGACACATTAGCCAAGACACATTAGCCAAGACACCTTAGCCAAGACACATTAGCCAAGACACATTAGCCAAGACACATTAGCCAAGACACCTTAGCCAAGACACATTAGCCAAGACACATTAGCCAAGACACATTAGCCAAGACACATTAGCCAAGACACATTAGCCAAGACACCTTAGCCAAGACACATTAGCCAAGACACCTTAGCCAAGACACATTAGCCAAGACACCTTAGCCAAGACACATTAGCCAAGACACATTAGCCAAGACACATTAGCCAAGACACCTTAGCCAAGACACATTAGCCAAGACACCTTAGCCAAGACACATTAGCGAAGACACCTTAGCCAAGACACCTTAGCCAAGACACATTAGCCAAGACACATTAGCTAAGACACATTAGCCAAGACACATTAGCCAAGACACATTAGCCAAGACACCTTAGCCAAGACACCTTAGCCAAGACACATTAGCCGAGACACCTTAGCCAAGACACCTTAGCCAAGACACCTTAGCCAAGACACCTTAGCCAAGACACATTAGCCAAGACACATTAGCCAAGACACCTTAGCCAAGACACATTAGCCAAGACACATTAGCCAAGACACATTAACCAAGACACATTAGCCAAGACACATTAGCCAAGACACATTAGCCAAGACACATTAGCCAAGACACATTAGCCGAGACACCTTAGCCAAGACACATTAGCCAAGACACCTTAGCCAAGACACATTAGCCAAGACACCTTAGCCAAGACACATTAGCCAAGACACCTTAGCCAAGACACATTAGCCAAGACACATAAGCCAAGACACCTTAGCCGAGACACATTAGCCAAGACACATTAGCCAAGACACATTAGCCAAGACACATTAGCCAAGACACCTTAGCCAAGACACATTAGCCAAAACACCTTAGCCAAGACACATTAGCCAAGACACCTTAGCCAAGACACATTAGCCAAGACACCTTAGCCAAGACACATTAGCCAAGACACATTAGCCAAGACACCTTAGCCAAGACACCTTAGCCAAGACACCTTAGCCAAGACACATTAGCCAAGACACATTAGCCGAGACACCATAGCCAAGACACCTTAGCCAAGACACCTTAGCCAAGACACATTAGCCAAGACACATTAGCCGAGACACCTTAGCCAAGACACCTTAGCCAAGACACATTAGCCAAGACACCTTAGCCAAGACACCTTAGCTAAGACACATTAGCCAAGACACCTTAGCCAAGACACATTAGCCAAAACACATTAGCCAAGACACATTAGCCAAGACACCTTAGCCAAGACACCTTAGCCAAGACACATTAGCCAAGACACTTTAGCCAAGACACATTAGCCGAGACACCTTAGCCAAGACACCTTAGCCAAGACACATTAGCCAAGACACATTAGCCAAGACACCTTAGCCAAGACACCTTAGCCAAGACACATTAGCCAAGACACATTAGCCGAGACACCTTAGCCAAGACACCTTAGCCAAGACACATTAGCCAAGACACCTTAGCCAAAACAACTTAGCTAAGACACATTAGCCAAGACACATTAGCCGAGACACCTTAGCCAAGACACCTTAGCCAAGACACATTAGCCAAGACACCTTAGCCAAGACAACTTAGCTAAGACACATTAGCCAAGACACATTAGCCAAGACACCTTAGCCAAGACACATTAGCCAAGACACATTAGCCAAGACACCTTTGCCAAGACACATTAGCCAAGACACCTTAGCCAAGACACATTAGCCGAGACACATTAGCCAAGACACCTTAGCCAAGACACATTAGCCAAGACACATTAGCCAAGACACATTAGCCAAGACACATTAGCCAAGACACCTTAGCCAAGACACCTTAGCCAAGACACCTTAGCCAAGACACATTAGCCAAGACACCTTAGCCAAGACACCTTAGCCAAGACACCTTAGCCAAGACACTTTAGCCAAGACACCTTAGCCAAGACACATTAGCCAAGACACATTAGCCAAGACACATTAGCCAAGACACCTTAGCCAAGACACCTTAGCCAAGACACATTAGCCAAGACACCTTAGCCAAGACACCTTAGCCAAGACACCTTAGCCAAGACACCTTAGCCAAGACACATTAGCCAAGACACATTAGCCAAGACACCTTAGCCAAGACACATTAGCCAAGACACATTAGCCAAGACACATTAGCCAAGACACATTAGCCAAGACACATTAGCCAAGACACATTAGCCAAGACACATTAGCCAAGACACATTAGCCAAGACACATTAGCCAAGACACATTAGCCAAGACACATTAGCCAAGACACCTTAGCCAAGACACATTAGCCAAGACACCTTAGCCAAGACACATTAGCCAAGACACATTAGCCAAGACACATTAGCCAAGACACCTTAGCCAAGACACATTAGCCAGGACACCTTAGCCAAGACACATTAGCGAAGACACCTTAGCCAAGACACCTTAGCCAAGACACATTAGCCAAGACACATAAGCCAAGACACCTTAGCCGAGACACATTAGCCAAGACACATTAGCCAAGACACATTAGCCAAGACACATTAGCCAAGACACCTTAGCCAAGACACATTAGCCAAGACACCTTAGCCAAGACACATTAGCCAAGACACCTTAGCCAAGACACCTTAGCCAAGACACCTTAGCCAAGACACATTAGCCAAGACACATTAGCCAAGACACCTTAGCCAAGACACCTTAGCCAAGACACATTAGCCAAGACACATTAGCCGAGACACCATAGCCAAGACACCTTAGCCAAGACACCTTAGCCAAGACACATTAGCCAAGACACATTAGCCGAGACACATTAGCCAAGACACCTTAGCCAAGACACCTTAGCCAAGACACATTAGCCAAGACACCTTAGCCAAGACACATTAGCCAAGACACATTAGCCAAGACACATTAGCCAAGACACCTTAGCCAAGACACATTAGCCAAGACACTTTAGCCAAGACACATTAGCCAAGACACATAAGCCGAGACACCTTAGCCAAGACACCTTAGCCAAGACACCTTAGCCAAGGCACATTAGCCAAGACACCTTAGCCAAGACACCTTAGCTAAGACACCTTAGCCAAGACACATTAGCCAAGACACATTAGCCAAGACACCTTAGCCAAGACACATTAGCCAAGACACATTAGCCAAGACACCTTAGCCAAAACAACTTAGCTAAGACACATTAGCCAAGACACATTAGCCGAGACACCTTAGCCAAGACACCTTAGCCAAGACACATTAGCGAAGACACCTTAGCCAAGACAACTTAGCTAAGACACATTAGCCAAGACACATTAGCCAAGACACCTTAGCCAAGACACATTAGCCAAGACACATTAGCCAAGACACCTTAGCCAAGACACATTAGCCAAGACACCTTAGCCAAGACACATTAGCCGAGACACATTAGCCAAGACACCTTAGCCAAGACACATTAGCCAAGACACATTAGCCAAGACACATTAGCCAAGACACATTAGCCGAGACACCTTAGCCAAGACACATTAGCCAAGACACCTTAGCCAAGACACCTTAGCCAAGACACCTTAGCCAAGACACATTAGCCAAGACACCTTAGCCAAGACACCTTAGCCAAGACACCTTAGCCAAGACACTTTAGCCAAGACACCTTAGCCAAGACACATTAGCCAAGACACATTAGCCAAGACACATTAGCCAAGACACCTTAGCCAAGACACCTTAGCCAAGACACATTAGCCGAGACACCTTAGCCAAGACACCTTAGCCAAGACACCTTAGCCAAGACACATTAGCCAAGACACATTAGCCAAGACACATTAGCCAAGACACATTAGCCAAGACACATTAGCCAAGACACATTAGCCAAGACACATTAGCCAAGACACATTAGCCAAGACACCTTAGCCAAGACACATTAGCCAAGACACCTTAGCCAAGACACCTTAGCCAAGACACCTTAGCCAAGACACTTTAGCCAAGACACCTTAGCCAAGACACATTAGCCAAGACACATTAGCCAAGACACATTAGCCAAGACACCTTAGCCAAGACACCTTAGCCAAGACACATTAGCCGAGACACCTTAGCCAAGACACCTTAGCCAAGACACCTTAGCCAAGACACATTAGCCAAGACACATTAGCCAAGACACATTAGCCAAGACACATTAGCCAAGACACATTAGCCAAGACACATTAGCCAAGACACCTTAGCCAAGACACCTTAGCCAAGACACCTTAGCCAAGACACCTTAGCCAAGACACCTTAGCCAAGACACCTTAGCCAAGACACTTTAGCCAAGACACCTTAGCCAAGACACATTAGCCAAGACACATTAGCCAAGACACATTAGCCAAGACACCTTAGCCAAGACACCTTAGCCAAGACACATTAGCCGAGACACCTTAGCCAAGACACCTTAGCCAAGACACCTTAGCCAAGACACCTTAGCCAAGACACATTAGCCAAGACACATTAGCCAAGACACCTTAGCCAAGACACATTAGCCAAGACACATTAGCCAAGACACATTAGCCAAGACACATTAGCCAAGACACATTAGCCAAGACACATTAGCCAAGACACATTAGCCAAGACACATTAGCCAAGACACCTTAGCCAAGACACATTAGCCAAGACACCTTAGCCAAGACACATTAGCCAAGACACCTTAGCCAAGACACATTAGCCAAGACACATTAGCCAAGACACATTAGCCAAGACACCTTAGTCAAGACACATTAGCCAAGACACCTTAGCCAAGACACATTAGCCAAGACACCTTAGCCAAGGCACCTTAGCCAAGACACATTAGCCAAGACACATAAGCCAAGACACCTTAGCCGAGACACATTAGCCAAGACACATTAGCCAAGACACATTAGCCAAGACACATTAGCCAAGACACCTTAGCCAAGACACATTAGCCAAGACACCTTAGCCAAGACACATTAGCCAAGACACCTTAGCCAAGACACCTTAGCCAAGACACCTTAGCCAAGACACATTAGCCAAGACACATTAGCCAAGACACCTTAGCCAAGACACCTTAGCCAAGACACATTAGCCAAGACACATTAGCCGAGACACCATAGCCAAGACACCTTAGCCAAGACATCTTAGCCAAGACACATTAGCCAAGACACATTAGCCGAGACACATTAGCCAAGACACCTTAGCCAAGACACATTAGCCAAGACACATTAGCCAAGACACCTTAGCCAAGACACATTAGCCAAGACACATTAGCCAAGACACATTAGCCAAGACACCTTAGCCAAGACACATTAGCCAAGACACATTAGCCAAGACACATTAGCCAAGACACATAAGCCGAGACACCTTAGCCAAGACACCTTAGCCAAGACACCTTAGCCAAGGCACATTAGCCAAGACACCTTAGCCAAGACACCTTAGCTAAGACACATTAGCCAAGACACCTTAGCCAAGACACATTAGCCAAGACACATTAGCCAAGACACCTTAGCCAAGACACATTAGCCAAGACACATTAGCCAAGACACCTTAGCCAAGACACATTAGCCAAGACACCTTAGCCAAGACACCTTAGCCAAGACACCTTAGCCAAGACACTTTAGCCAAGACACCTTAGCCAAGACACATTAGCCAAGACACATTAGCCAAGACACATTAGCCAAGACACCTTAGCCAAGACACATTAGCCGAGACACCTTAGCCAAGACACATTAGCCAAGACACCTTAGCCAAGACACATTAGCCAAGACACATTAGCCAAGACACCTTAGCCAAGACACATTAGCCAAGACACCTTAGCCAAGACACATTAGCCAAGACACATTAGCCAAGACACATTAGCCGAGACACATTAGCCAAGACACCTTAGCCAAGACACCTTAGCCAAGACACATTAGCCAAGACACATTAGCCGAGACACATTAGCCAAGACACCTTAGCCAAGACACCTTAGCCAAGACACATTAGCCAAGACACCTTAGCCAAGACACATTAGCCAAGACACATTAGCCAAGACACATTAGCCAAGACACCTTAGCCAAGACACATTAGCCAAGACACCTTAGCCAAGACACATTAGCCAAGACACATAAGCCGAGACACCTTAGCCAAGACACCTTAGCCAAGACACCTTAGCCAAGGCACATTAGCCAAGACACCTTAGCCAAGACACCTTAGCTAAGACACATTAGCCAAGACACCTTAGCCAAGACACATTAGCCAAGACACATTAGCCAAGACACCTTAGCCAAGACACATTAGCCAAGACACATTAGCCAAGACACCTTAGCCAAGACACATTAGCCAAGACACCTTAGCCGAGACACCTTAGCCAAGACACCTTAGCCAAGACACTTTAGCCAAGACACCTTAGCCAAGACACCTTAGCCAAGACACATTAGCCAAGACACATTAGCCAAGACACCTTAGCCAAGACACCTTAGCCAAGACACATTAGCCGAGACACCTTAGCCAAGACACATTAGCCAAGACACCTTAGCCAAGACACCTTAGCCAAGACACTTTAGCCAAGACACCTTAGCCAAGACACATTAGCCAAGACACATTAGCCGAGACACCTTAGCCAAGACACCTTAGCCAAGACACCCTAGCCAAGACACCTTAGCCAAGACACATTAGCCGAGACACCTTAGCCAAGACACATTAGCCAAGACACATTAGCCAAGACACCTTAGCCAAGACACATTAGCCAAGACACCTTAGCCGAGACACATTAGCCAAGACACATTAGCCAAGACACATTAGCCAAGACACATTAGCCAAGACACCTTAGCCAAGACACCTTAGCCAAGACACCTTAGCCAAGACACATTAGCCAAGACACCTTAGCCAAGACACCTTAGCCAAGACACCTTAGCCAAGACACATTAGCCAAGACACATTAGCCAAGACACCTTAGCCAAGACACCTTAGCCAAGACACATTAGCCAAGACACATTAGCCGAGACACCATAGCCAAGACACCTTAGCCAAGACACCTTAGCCAAGACACATTAGCCAAGACACATTAGCCGAGACACATTAGCCAAGACACCTTAGCCAAGACACCTTAGCCAAGACACATTAGCCAAGACACCTTAGCCAAGACACATTAGCCAAGACACATTAGCCAAGACACATTAGCCAAGACACCTTAGCCAAGACACATTAGCCAAGACACCTTAGCCAAGACACATTAGCCAAGACACATAAGCCGAGACACCTTAGCCAAGACACCTTAGCCAAGACACCTTAGCCAAGGCACATTAGCCAAGACACCTTAGCCAAGACACCTTAGCTAAGACACATTAGCCAAGACACCTTAGCCAAGACACATTAGCCAAGACACATTAGCCAAGACACCTTAGCCAAGACACATTAGCCAAGACACCTTAGCCAAGACACATTAGCCAAGACACATTAGCCAAGACACCTTAGCCAAGACACCTTAGCCAAGACACCTTAGCCAAGACACATTAGCCAAGACACCTTAGCCAAGACACATTAGCCAAGACACATTAGCCAAGACACATTAGCCAAGACACCTTAGCCAAGACACCTTAGCCAAGACACATTAGCCAAGACACCTTAGCCAAGACACCTTAGCCAAGGCACATTAGCCAAGACACCTTAGCCAAGACACCTTAGCTAAGACACATTAGCCAAGACACATTAGCCAAGACACATTAGCCAAGACACATTAGCCAAGACACCTTAGCCAAGACACCTTAGCCAAGACACATTAGCCAAGACACATTAGCCAAGACAGCTTAGCCAAGACACATTAGCCAAGACACATTAGCCGAGACACCTTAGCCAAGACACCTTAGCCAAGACACCCTAGCCAAGACACCTTAGCCAAGACACATTAGCCGAGACACATTAGCCAAGACACCTTAGCCAAGACACCTTAGCCAAGACACATTAGCCAAGACACCTTAGCCAAGACACATTAGCCAAGACACATTAGCCAAGACACCTTAGCCAGGACACATTAGCCAAGACACATTAGCCAAGACACATTAGCCAAGACACCTTAGCCAAGACACATTAGCCAAGACACATTAGCCAAGACACATTAGCCAAGACACCTTAGCCAAGACACATTAGCCAAGACACATTAGCCAAGACACCTTAGCCAAGACACATTAGCCAAGACACATTAGCCAAGACACCTTAGCCAAGACACATTAGCCAAGACACATTAGCCGAGACACCTTAGCCAAGACACCTTAGCCAAGACACATTAGCCAAGACACCTTAGCCAAGACACCTTAGCCAAGACACCTTAGCCAAGACACATTAGCCAAGACACCTTAGCCAAGACACATTAGCCAAGACACCTTAGCCAAGACACCTTAGCCAAGACACCTTAGCCAAGACACCTTAGCTAAGACACATTAGCCAAGACACCTTAGCCAAGACACATTAGCCAAGACACCTTAGCCAAGACACCTTAGCCAAGACACCTTAGCCAAGACACCTTAGCCAAGACACATTAGCCAAGACACATTAGCCAAGACACATTAGCCGAGACACCTTAGCCAAGACACCTTAGCCAAGACACCTTAGCCAAGACACATTAGCCAAGACACATTAGCCAAGACACCTTAGCCAAGACACATTAGCCAAGACACATTAGCCAAGACACATTAGCCAAGACACATTAGCCAAGACACATTAGCCAAGACACATTAGCCAAGACACATTAGCCAAGACACATTAGCCAAGACACCTTAGCCAAGACACATTAGCCAAGACACCTTAGCCAAGACACATTAGCCAAGACACCTTAGCCAAGACACATTAGCCAAGACACATTAGCCAAGACACATTAGCCAAGACACCTTAGCCAAGACACATTAGCCAAGACACATTAGCGAAGACACCTTAGCCAAGACACCTTAGCCAAGACACATTAGCCAAGACACATTAGCTAAGACACATTAGCCGAGACACCTTAGCCAAGACACCTTAGCCAAGACACCTTAGCCAAGACACATTAGCCAAGACACATTAGCCAAGACACCTTAGCCGAGACACATTAGCCAAGACACCTTAGCCGAGACACCTTAGCCAAGACACCTTAGCCAAGACACCTTAGCCAAGACACCTTAGCCAAGACACATTAGCCAAGACACCTTAGCCAAGACACTTTAGCCAAGACACATTAGCCAAGACACATTAGCCAAGACACCTTAGCCAAGACACCTTAGCCAAGACACATTAGCCAAGACACCTTAGCCAAGACACCTTAGCCAAGACACATTAGCCAAGACACATTAGCCAAGACACATTAGCCAAGACACCTTAGCCAAGACACATTAGCCAAGACACATTAGCCGAGACACCATAGCCAAGACACCTTAGAAAAGACACCTTAGCCTAGACACATTAGCCAAGACACATTAGCCGAGACACATTAGCCAAGACACCTTAGCCAAGACACCTTAGCCAAGACACATTAGCCAAGACACCTTAGCCAAGACACATTAGCCAAGACACATTAGCCAAGACACATTAGCCAAGACACCTTAGCCAAGACACATTAGCCAAGACACCTTAGCCAAGACACATTAGCCAAGACACATAAGCCGAGACACCTTAGCCAAGACACCTTAGCCAAGACACATTAGCCAAGACACCTTAGCCAAGACACATTAGCCAAGACACCTTAGCCAAGACACTTTAGCCAAGACACATTAGCCAAGACACATTAGTCAAGACACATTAGCCAAGACACCTTAGCCAAGACACATTAGCCGAGACACATTAGCCAAGACACCTTAGCCAAGACACCTTAGCCAAGACACATTAGCCAAGACACCTTAGCCAAGACACATTAGCCAAGACACATTAGCCAAGACACCTTAGCCAGGACACATTAGCCAAGACACATTAGCCAAGACACATTAGCCAAGACACATTAGCCAAGACACCTTAGCCAAGACACCTTAGCCAAGACACATTAGCCAAGACACATTAGCCAAGACACATTAGCCAAGACACATTAGCCAAGACACCTTAGCCAAGACACATTAGCCAAGACACCTTAGCCAAGACACATTAGCGAAGACACCTTAGCCAAGACACCTTAGCCAAGACACATTAGCCAAGACACATTAGCCGAGACACCTTAGCCAAGACACCTTAGCCAAGACACCTTAGCCAAGACACATTAGCCAAGACACATTAGCCAAGACACCTTAGCCGAGACACATTAGCCAAGACACATTAGCCAAGACACATTAGCCAAGACACCTTAGCCAAGACACCTTAGCCAAGACACCTTAGCCAAGACACATTAGCCAAGACACATTAGCCAAGACACCTTAGCCAAGACACCTTAGCCAAGACACCTTAGCCAAGACACATTAGCCAAGACACCTTAGCCAAGACACATTAGCCAAGACACCTTAGCCAAGACACATTAGCCAAGACACATTAGCCAAGACACATTAGATAAGACACCTTAGCCAAGACACATTAGCCAAGACACATTAGCCAAGACACATTAGCCAAGACACATTAGCCAAGACACCTTAGCCAAGACACCTTAGCCAAGACACCTTAGCCAAGACACCTTAGCCAAGACACCTTAGCCAAGACACATTAGCCAAGACACATTAGCCAAGACACCTTAGCCAAGACACCTTAGCCAAGACACATTAGCCAAGACACCTTAGCCAAGACACCTTAGCCAAGACACCTTAGCCAAGACACCTTAGCCAAGACACATTAGCCAAGACACCTTAGCCAAGACACCTTAGCTAAGACACATTAGCCAAGACACCTTAGCCAAGACACATTAGCCAAGACACATTAGCCAAGACACCTTAGCCAAGACACATTAGCCAAGACACATTAGCCAAGACACCTTAGCCAAGACACCTTAGCCAAGACACCTTAGCCAAGACACATTAGCCGAGACACCTTAGCCAAGACACCTTAGCCGAGACACATTAGCCAAGACACATTAGCCAAGACACATTAGCCAAGACACCTTAGCCAAGACACCTTAGCCAAGACACCTTAGCCAAGACACATTAGCCAAGACACATTAGCCAAGACACCTTAGCCAAGACACCTTAGCCAAGACACCTTAGCCAAGACACCTTAGCCAAGACACCTTAGCCAAGACACCTTAGCCAAGACACATTAGCCAAGACACCTTAGCCAAGACACATTAGCCAAGACACATTAGCCAAGACACCTTAGCCAAGACACATTAGCCAAGACACATTAGCCAAGACACATTAGCCAAGACACCTTAGCCAAGACACATTAGCCAAGACACATTAGCCAAGACACCTTAGCCAAGACACATTAGCCAAGACACATTAGCCAAGACACCTTAGCCAAGACACATTAGCCAAGACACATTAGCCAAGACACCTTAGCCAAGACACCTTAGCCAAGACACATTAGCCAAGACACCTTAGCTAAGACACCTTAGCCAAGACACCTTAGCCAAGACACCTTAGCTAAGACACATTAGCCAAGACACCTTAGCCAAGACACATTAGCCAAGACACATTAGCCGAGACACCTTAGCCAAGACACCTTAGCCAAGACACATTAGCCAAGACACATTAGCCGAGACACATTAGCCGAGACACCTTAGCCAAGACACCTTAGCCAAGACACCTTAGCCAAGACACCTTAGCCAAGACACCTTAGCCAAGACACATTAGCCAAGACACCTTAGCCAAGACACATTAGCCAAGACACATTAGAAGAGACACCTTAGCCAAGACACCTTAGCCAAGACACCTTAGCCAAGACACCTTAGCCAAGACACATTAGCCAAGACACATTAGCCGAGACACCTTAGCCGAGACACATTAGCCAAGACACATTAGCCAAGACACATTAGCCAAGACACCTTAGCCAAGACACCTTAGCCAAGACACCTTAGCCAAGACACATTAGCCAAGACACATTAGCCAAGACACCTTAGCCAAGACACATTAGCCAAAACACATTAGCCAAGACACATTAGCCAAGACACCTTAGCCAAGACACCTTAGCCAAGACACATTAGCCAAGACACATTAGCCAAGACACATTAGCCGAGACACCTTAGCCAAGACACCTTAGCCAAGACACATTAGCCAAGACACATTAGCCAAGACACCTTAGCCAAGACACCTTAGCCAAGACACATTAGCCAAGACACATTAGCCGAGACACCTTAGCCAAAACACCTTAGCCAAGACACATTAGCCAAGACACCTTAGCCAAGACAACTTAGCTAAGACACATTAGCCAAGACACATTAGCCGAGACACCTTAGCCAAGACACCTTAGCCAAGACACATTAGCCAAGACACCTTAGCCAAGACAACTTAGCTAAGACACATTAGCCAAGACACATTAGCCAAGACACCTTAGCCAAGACACATTAGCCAAGACACATTAGCCAAGACACCTTAGCCAAGACACATTAGCCAAGACACCTTAGCCAAGACACCTTAGCCAAGACACCTTAGCCAAGACACTTTAGCCAAGACACATTACCCAAGACACCTTAGCCAAGACACATTAGCCAAGACACCTTAGCCAAGACACATTAGCCAAGACACGTTAGCCAAGACACATTAGCCAAGACACCTTAGCCAAGACACCTTAGCCAAGACACATTAGCCAAGACACATTAGCCAAGACACCTTAGCCAAGACACCTTAGCCAAGACACCTTAGCCAAGACACCTTAGCCAAGACACATTAGCCGAGACACATTAGCCAAGACACCTTAGCCAAGACACCTTAGCCAAGACACATTAGCCGAGACACCTTAGCCAAGACACCTTAGCCGAGACACATTAGCCAAGACACATTAGCCAAGACACATTAGCCAAGACACCTTAGCCAAGACACCTTAGCCAAGACACCTTAGCCAAGACACATTAGCCAAGACACATTAGCCAAGACACCTTAGCCAAGACACATTAGCCAAGACACCTTAGCCAAGACACATTAGCGAAGACACCTTAGCCAAGACACCTTAGCCAAGACACATTAGCCAAGACACCTTAGCCAAGACACATAAGCCGAGACACCTTAGCCAAGACACCTTAGCCAAGACACCTTAGCCAAGACACATTAGCCAAGACACCTTAGCCAAGACACATTAGCCAAGACACATTAGCCAAGACACATTAGCCAAGACACATTAGCCAAGACACCTTAGCCAAGACACATTAGCCAAGACACCTTAGCCAAGACACATTAGCCAAGACACCTTAGCCAAGACACCTTAGCCAAGACACATTAGCCAAGACACATGAGCCAAGACACCTTAGCCGAGACACCTTAGCCAAGACACCTTAGCCAAGACACCTTAGCCAAGACACATAAGCCAAGACACATTAGCCAAGACACCTTAGCCGAGACACATTAGCCAAGACACATTAGCCAAGACACATTAGCCAAGACACCTTAGCCAAGACACCTTAGCCAAGACACATTAGCCAAGACACCTTAGCTAAGACACATTAGCGAAGACACCTTAGCCAAGACACCTTAGCCAAGACACATTAGCCAAGACACATTAGCCAAGACACATTAGCCGAGACACATTAGCCAAGACACCTTAGCCAAGACACCTTAGCCAAGACACATTAGCCAAGACACCTTAGCCAAGACACATTAGCCAAGACACCTTAGCCAAGACACATTAGCCAAGACACATTAGCCAAGACACAGTAGCCAAGACACATTAGCCAAGACACATTAGCCAAGACACCTTAGCCAAGACACATTAGCCAAGACACCTTAGCCAAGACACATTAGCGAAGACACCTTAGCCAAGACACCTTAGCCAAGACACATTAGCCAAGACACATTAGCCAAGACACATTAGCCGAGACACATTAGCCAAGACACATAAGCCAAGACACCTTAGCCAAGACACCTTAGCCAAGACACATTAGCCAAGACACATTAGCTAAGACACCTTAGCCAAGACACATTAGCCAAGACACCTTAGCCAAGACACCTTAGCCAAGACACATTAGCCAAGACACATTAGCCAAGACACATTAGCCAAGACACATTAGCCAAGACACATTAGCCGAGACACCTTAGCCAAGACACCTTAGCCAAGACACATTAGCCAAGACACATTAGCCAAGACACCTTAGCCAAGACACATTAGCCAAGACACATTAGCCAAGACACAGTAGCCAAGACACATTAGCCAAGACACATTAGCCAAGACACCTTAGCCAAGACACATTAGCCAAGACACCTTAGCCAAGACACATTAGCGAAGACACCTTAGCCAAGACACCTTAGCCAAGACACTTTAGCCAAGACACATTAGCCAAGACACATTAGCCGAGACACATTAGCCAAGACACCTTAGCCAAGACACCTTAGCCAAGACACATTAGCCAAGACACATTAGCCAAGACACCTTAGCCGAGACACATTAGCCAAGACACCTTAGCCAAGACACATTAGCCAAGACACCTTAGCCAAGACACATTAGCCAAGACACCTTAGCCAAGACACTTTAGCCAAGACACATTAGCCAAGACACATTAGCCAAGACACCTTAGCCAAGACACCTTAGCCAAGACACCTTAGCCAAGACACCTTAGCCAAGACACCTTAGCCAAGACACCTTAGCCAAGACACATTAGACAAGACACATTAGCCAAGACACATTATCCAAGACACATTAGCCAAGACACATTAGCCAAGACACCTTAGCCAAGACACCTTAGCCAAGACACCTTAGCCAAGACACATTAGCCAAGACACCTTAGCCAAGACACATTAGCGAGGACACCTTAGCCAAGACACCTTAGTAAAGACATATTAGCCAAGACACATTAGCCAAGACACATTAGCCAAGACACATTAGCCAAGACACATTAGCGAAGACAACTTAGCCAAGACACATTAGCGAAGACACATTAGCCAAGACACCTTAGCCAAGACACATTAGCCGAGACACATTAGCCAAGACACCTTAGCCGAGACACCTTAGCCAAGACACCTTAGCCAAGACACAGTAGCCAAGACACATTAGCCAAGACACATTAGCCGAGACACATTAGCCAAGACACCTTAGCCAAGACACCTTAGCCAAGACACCTTAGCCAAGACACATTAGCCGAGACACATTAGCCAAGACACCTTAGCCAAGACACCTTAGCCAAGACACATTAGCCAAGACACCTTAGCCAAGACACCTTAGCCAAGACACATTAGCCAAGACACATTAGCCAAGACACCTTAGCCAAGACACCTTAGCCAAGACACCATAGCCAAGACACCTTAGCCAAGACACCTTAGCCAAGACACCTTAGCCAAGACACATTAGCCAAGACACCTTAGCCAAGACACATTAGCCAAGACACATTAGCCAAGACACCTTAGCCAAGACACATTAGCCAAGACACATTAGCCGAGACACCTTAGCCAAGACACATTAGCCAAGACACCTTAGCCAAGACACATTAGCCAAGACACATTAGCCAAGACACCTTAGCCAAGACACCATAAACAAGACACCTTAGCCAAGACACCTTAGCCAAGACACCTTAGCCAAGACACATTAGCCAAGACACCTTAGCCAAGACACATTAGCCAAGACACATTAGCCGAGACACCTTAGCCAAGACACATTAGCCAAGACACCTTAGCCAAGACACATTAGCCAAGACACCTTAGCCAAGACACATTAGCCAAGACACCTTAGCCAAGACACATTAGCCAAGACACCTTAGCCAAGACACATTAGCCAAGACACCTTAGCCAAGACACATTAGCCAAGACACCTTAGCCAAGACACATTAGCCAAGACACATAAGCCAAGACACCTTAGCCGAGACACATTAGCCAAGACACATTAGCCAAGACACATTAGCCAAGACACATTAGCCAAGACACCTTAGCCAAGACACATTAGCCAAAACACCTTAGCCAAGACACATTAGCCAAGACACCTTAGCCAAGACACCTTAGCCAAGACACCTTAGCCAAGACACATTAGCCAAGACACATTAGCCAAGACACCTTAGCCAAGACACCTTAGCCAAGACACATTAGCCAAGACACATTAGCCGAGACACCATAGCCAAGACACCTTAGCCAAGACACCTTAGCCAAGACACATTAGCCAAGACACATTAGCCGAGACACCTTAGCCAAGACACCTTAGCCAAGACACATTAGCCAAGACACCTTAGCCAAGACACCTTAGCCAAGACACATTAGCCAAGACACCTTAGCCAAGACACATTAGCCAAAACACATTAGCCAAGACACATTAGCCAAGACACCTTAGCCAAGACACCTTAGCCAAGACACATTAGCCAAGACACTTTAGCCAAGACACATTAGCCGAAACACCTTAGCCAAGACACCTTAGCCAAGACACATTAGCCAAGACACATTAGCCAAGACACCTTAGCCAAGACACCTTAGCCAAGACACATTAGCCAAGACACATTAGCCGAGACACCTTAGCCAAGACACCTTAGCCAAGACACATTATCCAAGACACCTTAGCCAAAACAACTTAGCTAAGACACATTAGCCAAGACACATTAGCCGAGACACCTTAGCCAAGACACCTTAGCCAAGACACATTAGCCAAGACACCTTAGCCAAGACAACTTAGCTAAGACACATTAGCCAAGACACATTAGCCAAGACACCTTAGCCAAGACACATTAGCCAAGACACATTAGCCAAGACACCTTTGCCAAGACACATTAGCCAAGACACCTTAGCCAAGACACATTAGCCGAGACACATTAGCCAAGACACCTTAGCCAAGACACATTAGCCAAGACACATTAGCCAAGACACATTAGCCAAGACACATTAGCCAAGACACATTAGCCAAGACACATTAGCCAAGACACCTTAGCCAAGACACCTTAGCCAAGACACCTTAGCCAAGACACATTAGCCAAGACACCTTAGCCAAGACACCTTAGCCAAGACACCTTAGCCAAGACACTTTAGCCAAGACACCTTAGCCAAGACACATTAGCCAAGACACATTAGCCAAGACACATTAGCCAAGACACCTTAGCCAAGACACCTTAGCCAAGACACATTAGCCGAGACACCTTAGCCAAGACACCTTAGCCAAGACACCTTAGCCAAGACACCTTAGCCAAGACACATTAGCCAAGACACATTAGCCAAGACACCTTAGCCAAGACACATTAGCCAAGACACATTAGCCAAGACACATTAGCCAAGACACATTAGCCAAGACACATTAGCCAAGACACATTAGCCAAGACACATTAGCCAAGACACATTAGCCAAGACACATTAGCCAAGACACATTAGCCAAGACACATTAGCCAAGACACCTTAGCCAAGACACATTAGCCAAGACACCTTAGCCAAGACACATTAGCCAAGACACATTAGCCAAGACACATTAGCCAAGACACCTTAGCCAAGACACATTAGCCGAGACACCTTAGCCAAGACACATTAGCGAAGACACCTTAGCCAAGACACCTTAGCCAAGACACATTAGCCAAGACACATAAGCCAAGACACCTTAGCCGAGACACATTAGCCAAGACACATTAGCCAAGACACATTAGCCAAGACACATTAGCCGAGACACCTTAGCCAAGACACATTAGCCAAGACACCTTAGCCAAGACACATTAGCCAAGACACCTTAGCCAAGACACCTTAGCCAAGACACCTTAGCCAAGACACATTAGCCAAGACACATTAGCCAAGACACCTTAGCCAAGACACCTTAGCCAAGACACATTAGCCAAGACACATTAGCCGAGGCACCATAGCCAAGACACCTTAGCCAAGACACCTTAGCCAAGACACATTAGCCAAGACACATTAGCCGAGACACATTAGCCAAGACACCTTAGCCAAGACACCTTAGCCAAGACACATTAGCCAAGACACCTTAGCCAAGACACATTAGCCAAGACACATTAGCCAAGACACATTAGCCAAGACACCTTAGCCAAGACACATTAGCCAAGACACATTAGCCAAGACACATTAGCCAAGACACATAAGCCGAGACACCTTAGCCAAGACACCTTAGCCAAGACACCTTAGCCAAGGCACATTAGCCAAGACACCTTAGCCAAGACACCTTAGCTAAGACACCTTAGCCAAGACACATTAGCCAAGACACATTAGCCAAGACACCTTAGCCAAGACACATTAGCCAAGACACATTAGCCAAGACACCTTAGCCAAGACACATTAGCCAAGACACCTTAGCCAAGACACCTTAGCCAAGACACCTTAGCCAAGACACTTTAGCCAAGACACCTTAGCCAAGACACATTAGCCAAGACACATTAGCCAAGACACATTAGCCAAGACACCTTAGCCAAGACACCTTAGCCAAGACACCTTAGCCAAGACACATTAGCCAAGACACATTAGCCAAGACACCTTAGCCAAGACACATTAGCCAAGACACATTAGCCAAGACACCTTAGCCAAGACACCTTAGCCAAGACACCTTAGCCAAGACACCTTAGCCAAGACACCTTAGCCAAGACACTTTAGCCAAGACACCTTAGCCAAGACACATTAGCCAAGACACATTAGCCAAGACACATTAGCCAAGACACCTTAGCCAAGACACCTTAGCTAAGACACATTAGCCAAGACACCTTAGCCAAGACACATTAGCCAAAACACATTAGCCAAGACACATTAGCCAAGACACCTTAGCCAAGACACCTTAGCCAAGACACATTAGCCAAGACACATTAGCCAAGACACATTAGCCGAGACACCTTAGCCAAGACACCTTAGCCAAGACACATTAGCCAAGACACATTAGCCAAGACACCTTAGCCAAGACACCTTAGCCAAGACACATTAGCCAAGACACATTAGCCGAGACACCTTAGCCAATACACCTTAGCCAAGACACATTAGCCAAGACACCTTAGCCAAAACAACTTAGCTAAGACACATTAGCCAAGACACATTAGCCGAGACACCTTAGCCAAGACACCTTAGCCAAGACACATTAGCCAAGACACCTTAGCCAAGACAACTTAGCTAAGACACATTAGCCAAGACACATTAGCCAAGACACCTTAGCCAAGACACATTAGCCAAGACACATTAGCCAAGACACCTTAGCCAAGACACATTAGCCAAGACACCTTAGCCAAGACACATTAGCCGAGACACATTAGCCAAGACACCTTAGCCAAGACACATTAGCCAAGACACATTAGCCAAGACACATTAGCCAAGACACATTAGCCAAGACACATTAGCCAAGACACATTAGCCAAGACACCTTAGCCAAGACACCTTAGCCAAGACACCTTAGCCAAGACACATTAGCCAAGACACCTTAGCCAAGACACCTTAGCCAAGACACCTTAGCCAAGACACTTTAGCCAAGACACCTTAGCCAAGACACATTAGCCAAGACACATTAGCCAAGACACATTAGCCAAGACACCTTAGCCAAGACACCTTAGCCAAGACACATTAGCCGAGACACCTTAGCCAAGACACCTTAGCCAAGACACCTTAGCCAAGACACATTAGCCAAGACACATTAGCCAAGACACATTAGCCAAGACACATTAGCCAAGACACATTAGCCAAGACACATTAGCCAAGACACATTAGCCAAGACACATTAGCCAAGACACATTAGCCAAGACACCTTAGCCAAGACACCTTAGCCAAGACACCTTAGCCAAGACACTTTAGCCAAGACACCTTAGCCAAGACACATTAGCCAAGACACATTAGCCAAGACACATTAGCCAAGACACCTTAGCCAAGACACCTTAGCCAAGACACATTAGCCGAGACACCTTAGCCAAGACACCTTAGCCAAGACACCTTAGCCAAGACACATTAGCCAAGACACATTAGCCAAGACACATTAGCCAAGACACATTAGCCAAGACACATTAGCCAAGACACATTAGCCAAGACACCTTAGCCAAGACACCTTAGCCAAGACACCTTAGCCAAGACACATTAGCCAAGACACCTTAGCCAAGACACCTTAGCCAAGACACATTAGCCAAGACACATTAGCCAAGACACATTAGCCAAGACACATTAGCCAAGACACATTAGCCAAGACACCTTAGCCAAGACACCTTAGCCAAGACACATTAGCCGAGACACCTTAGCCAAGACACCTTAGCCAAGACACCTTAGCCAAGACACCTTAGCCAAGACACATTAGCCAAGACACATTAGCCAAGACACCTTAGCCAAGACACATTAGCCAAGACACATTAGCCAAGACACATTAGCCAAGACACATTAGCCAAGACACATTAGCCAAGACACATTAGCCAAGACACATTAGCCAAGACACATTAGCCAAGACACCTTAGCCAAGACACATTAGCCAAGACACCTTAGCCAAGACACATTAGCCAAGACACCTTAGCCAAGACACATTAGCCAAGACACATTAGCCAAGACACATTAGCCAAGACACCTTAGCCAAGACACATTAGCCAAGACACCTTAGCCAAGACACATTAGCGAAGACACCTTAGCCAAGGCACCTTAGCCAAGACACATTAGCCAAGACACATAAGCCAAGACACCTTAGCCGAGACACATTAGCCAAGACACATTAGCCAAGACACATTAGCCAAGACACATTAGCCAAGACACCTTAGCCAAGACACATTAGCCAAGACACCTTAGCCAAGACACATTAGCCAAGACACCTTAGCCAAGACACCTTAGCCAAGACACCTTAGCCAAGACACATTAGCCAAGACACATTAGCCAAGACACCTTAGCCAAGACACCTTAGCCAAGACACATTAGCCAAGACACATTAGCCGAGACACCATAGCCAAGACACCTTAGCCAAGACACCTTAGCCAAGACACATTAGCCAAGACACATTAGCCGAGACACATTAGCCAAGACACCTTAGCCAAGACACATTAGCCAAGACACATTAGCCAAGACACCTTAGCCAAGACACATTAGCCAAGACACATTAGCCAAGACACATTAGCCAAGACACCTTAGCCAAGACACATTAGCCAAGACACATTAGCCAAGACACATTAGCCAAGACACATAAGCCGAGACACCTTAGCCAAGACACCTTAGCCAAGACACCTTAGCCAAGACACATTAGCCAAGACACCTTAGCCAAGACACCTTAGCTAAGACACATTAGCCAAGACACCTTAGCCAAGACACATTAGCCAAGACACATTAGCCAAGACACCTTAGCCAAGACACATTAGCCAAGACACATTAGCCAAGACACCTTAGCCAAGACACATTAGCCAAGACACCTTAGCCAAGACACCTTAGCCAAGACACCTTAGCCAAGACACTTTAGCCAAGACACCTTAGCCAAGACACATTAGCCAAGACACATTAGCCAAGACACATTAGCCAAGACACCTTAGCCAAGACACCTTAGCCAAGACACATTAGCCGAGACACCTTAGCCAAGACACATTAGCCAAGACACCTTAGCCAAGACACATTAGCCAAGACACATTAGCCAAGACACCTTAGCCAAGACACATTAGCCAAGACACCTTAGCCAAGACACATTAGCCAAGACACATTAGCCAAGACACATTAGCCGAGACACATTAGCCAAGACACCTTAGCCAAGACACCTTAGCCAAGACACATTAGCCAAGACACATTAGCCGAGACACATTAGCCAAGACACCTTAGCCAAGACACCTTAGCCAAGACACATTAGCCAAGACACCTTAGCCAAGACACATTAGCCAAGACACATTAGCCAAGACACATTAGCCAAGACACCTTAGCCAAGACACATTAGCCAAGACACCTTAGCCAAGACACATTAGCCAAGACACATAAGCCGAGACACCTTAGCCAAGACACCTTAGCCAAGACACCTTAGCCAAGACACATTAGCCAAGACACCTTAGCCAAGACACCTTAGCTAAGACACATTAGCCAAGACACCTTAGCCAAGACACATTAGCCAAGACACATTAGCCAAGACACCTTAGCCAAGACACATTAGCCAAGACACATTAGCCAAGACACCTTAGCCAAGACACATTAGCCAAGACACCTTAGCCAAGACACCTTAGCCAAGACACCTTAGCCAAGACACTTTAGCCAAGACACCTTAGCCAAGACACCTTAGCCAAGACACATTAGCCAAGACACATTAGCCAAGACACCTTAGCCAAGACACCTTAGCCAAGACACATTAGCCGAGACACCTTAGCCAAGACACATTAGCCAAGACACCTTAGCCAAGACACCTTAGCCAAGACACTTTAGCCAAGACACCTTAGCCAAGACACATTAGCCAAGACACATTAGCCGAGACACCTTAGCCAAGACACCTTAGCCAAGACACCCTAGCCAAGACACCTTAGCCAAGACACATTAGCCGAGACACATTAGCCAAGACACCTTAGCCAAGACACCTTAGCCAAGACACATTAGCCAAGACACATTAGCCAAGACACCTTAGCCGAGACACATTAGCCAAGACACATTAGCCAAGACACATTAGCCAAGACACATTAGCCAAGACACCTTAGCCAAGACACCTTAGCCAAGACACCTTAGCCAAGACACATTAGCCAAGACACCTTAGCCAAGACACCTTAGCCAAGACACCTTAGCCAAGACACATTAGCCAAGACACATTAGCCAAGACACCTTAGCCAAGACACCTTAGCCAAGACACATTAGCCAAGACACATTAGCCGAGACACCATAGCCAAGACACCTTAGCCAAGACACCTTAGCCAAGACACATTAGCCAAGACACATTAGCCGAGACACATTAGCCAAGACACCTTAGCCAAGACACCTTAGCCAAGACACATTAGCCAAGACACCTTAGCCAAGACACATTAGCCAAGACACATTAGCCAAGACACATTAGCCAAGACACCTTAGCCAAGACACATTAGCCAAGACACCTTAGCCAAGACACATTAGCCAAGACACATAAGCCGAGACACCTTAGCCAAGACACCTTAGCCAAGACACCTTAGCCAAGGCACATTAGCCAAGACACCTTAGCCAAGACACCTTAGCTAAGACACATTAGCCAAGACACCTTAGCCAAGACACATTAGCCAAGACACATTAGCCAAGACACCTTAGCCAAGACACATTAGCCAAGACACATTAGCCAAGACACATTAGCCAAGACACATTAGCCAAGACACCTTAGCCAAGACACCTTAGCCAAGACACCTTAGCCAAGACACTTTAGCCAAGACACCTTAGCCAAGACACATTAGCCAAGACACATTAGCCAAGACACATTAGCCAAGACACCTTAGCCAAGACACCTTAGCCAAGACACATTAGCCAAGACACCTTAGCCAAGACACCTTAGCCAAGGCACATTAGCCAAGACACCTTAGCTAAGACACATTAGCCAAGACACATTAGCCAAGACACATTAGCCAAGACACATTAGCCAAGACACCTTAGCCAAGACACCTTAGCCAAGACACATTAGCCAAGACACATTAGCCAAGACACCTTAGCCAAGACACATTAGCCAAGACACATTAGCCGAGACACCTTAGCCAAGACACCTTAGCCAAGACACCCTAGCCAAGACACCTTAGCCAAGACACATTAGCCGAGACACATTAGCCAAGACACCTTAGCCAAGACACCTTAGCCAAGACACATTAGCCAAGACACCTTAGCCAAGACACATTAGCCAAGACACATTAGCCAAGACACCTTAGCCAGGACACATTAGCCAAGACACATTAGCCAAGACACATTAGCCAAGACACCTTAGCCAAGACACATTAGCCAAGACACATTAGCCAAGACACATTAGCCAAGACACCTTAGCCAAGACACATTAGCCAAGACACATTAGCCAAGACACCTTAGCCAAGACACATTAGCCAAGACACATTAGCCAAGACACCTTAGCCAAGACACATTAGCCAAGACACATTAGCCGAGACACCTTAGCCAAGACACCTTAGCCAAGACACATTAGCCAAGACACCTTAGCCAAGACACCTTAGCCAAGACACCTTAGCCAAGACACATTAGCCAAGACACCTTAGCCAAGACACATTAGCCAAGACACCTTAGCCAAGACACCTTAGCCAAGACACCTTAGCCAAGACACCTTAGCCAAGACACCTTAGCCAAGACACCTTAGCCAAGACACCTTAGCTAAGACACATTAGCCAAGACACCTTAGCCAAGACACATTAGCCAAGACACCTTAGCCAAGACACCTTAGCCAAGACACCTTAGCCAAGACACCTTAGCCAAGACACATTAGCCAAGACACATTGGCCAAGACACATTAGCCGAGACACCTTAGCCAAGACACCTTAGCCAAGACACCTTAGCCAAGACACATTAGCCAAGACACCTTAGCCAAGACACATTAGCCAAGACACATTAGCCAAGACACATTAGCCAAGACACATTAGCCAAGACACATTAGCCAAGACACATTAGCCAAGACACATTAGCCAAGACACATTAGCCAAGACACCTTAGCCAAGACACATTAGCCAAGACACCTTAGCCAAGACACATTAGCCAAGACACCTTAGCCAAGACACATTAGCCAAGACACATTAGCCAAGACACATTAGCCAAGACACCTTAGCCAAGACACATTAGCCAAGACACATTAGCGAAGACACCTTAGCCAAGACACCTTAGCCAAGACACATTAGCCAAGACACATTAGCCGAGACACCTTAGCCAAGACACCTTAGCCAAGACACCTTAGCCAAGACACATTAGCCAAGACACATTAGCCAAGACACCTTAGCCGAGACACATTAGCCAAGACACCTTAGCCGAGACACCTTAGCCAAGACACCTTAGCCAAGACACCTTAGCCAAGACACCTTAGCCAAGACACATTAGCCAAGACACCTTAGCCAAGACACTTTAGCCAAGACACATTAGCCAAGACACATTAGCCAAGACACCTTAGCCAAGACACCTTAGCCAAGACACATTAGCCAAGACACCTTAGCCAAGACACCTTAGCCAAGACACATTAGCCAAGACACATTAGCCAAGACACATTAGCCAAGACACCTTAGCCAAGACACCTTAGCCAAGACACATTAGCCAAGACACATTAGCCGAGACACCATAGCCAAGACACCTTAGAAAAGACACCTTAGCCTAGACACATTAGCCAAGACACATTCGCCGAGACACATTAGCCAAGACACCTTAGCCAAGACACCTTAGCCAAGACACATTAGCCAAGACACCTTAGCCAAGACACATTAGCCAAGACACATTAGCCAAGACACATTAGCCAAGACACATTAGCCAAGACACCTTAGCCAAGACACATTAGCCAAGACACCTTAGCCAAGACACATTAGCCAAGACACATAAGCCGAGACACCTTAGCCAAGACACCTTAGCCAAGACACATTAGCCAAGACACCTTAGCCAAGACACATTAGCCAAGACACCTTAGCCAAGACACTTTAGCCAAGACACATTAGCCAAGACACATTAGTCAAGACACATTAGCCAAGACACCTTAGCCAAGACACATTAGCCGAGACACATTAGCCAAGACACCTTAGCCAAGACACCTTAGCCAAGACACATTAGCCAAGACACCTTAGCCAAGACACATTAGCCAAGACACATTAGCCAAGACACCTTAGCCAGGACACATTAGCCAAGACACATTAGCCAAGACACATTAGCCAAGACACATTAGCCAAGACACCTTAGCCAAGACACATTAGCCAAGACACATTAGCCAAGACACATTAGCCAAGACACATTAGCCAAGACACATTAGCCAAGACACCTTAGCCAAGACACATTAGCCAAGACACCTTAGCCAAGACACATTAGCGAAGACACCTTAGCCAAGACACCTTAGCCAAGACACATTAGCCAAGACACATTAGCCGAGACACCTTAGCCAAGACACCTTAGCCAAGACACCTTAGCCAAGACACATTAGCCAAGACACATTAGCCAAGACACCTTAGCCGAGACACATTAGCCAAGACACATTAGCCAAGACACATTAGCCAAGACACCTTAGCCAAGACACCTTAGCCAAGACACCTTAGCCAAGACACATTAGCCAAGACACATTAGCCAAGACACCTTAGCCAAGACACCTTAGCCAAGACACCTTAGCCAAGACACATTAGCCAAGACACCTTAGCCAAGACACATTAGCCAAGACACCTTAGCCAAGACACATTAGCCAAGACACATTAGCCAAGACACATTAGATAAGACACCTTAGCCAAGACACATTAGCCAAGACACATTAGCCAAGACACATTAGCCAAGACACATTAGCCAAGACACCTTAGCCAAGACACCTTAGCCAAGACACCTTAGCCAAGACACCTTAGCCAAGACACCTTAGCCAAGACACATTAGCCAAGACACATTAGCCAAGACACCTTAGCCAAGACACCTTAGCCAAGACACATTAGCCAAGACACCTTAGCCAAGACACCTTAGCCAAGACACCTTAGCCAAGACACCTTAGCCAAGACACATTAGCCAAGACACCTTAGCCAAGACACCTTAGCTAAGACACATTAGCCAAGACACCTTAGCCAAGACACATTAGCCAAGACACATTAGCCAAGACACCTTAGCCAAGACACATTAGCCAAGACACATTAGCCAAGACACCTTAGCCAAGACACCTTAGCCAAGACACCTTAGCCAAGACACATTAGCCGAGACACCTTAGCCAAGACACCTTAGCCGAGACACATTAGCCAAGACACATTAGCCAAGACACCTTAGCCAAGACACCTTAGCCAAGACACCTTAGCCAAGACACATTAGCCAAGACACATTAGCCAAGACACCTTAGCCAAGACACCTTAGCCAAGACACCTTAGCCAAGACACCTTAGCCAAGACACCTTAGCCAAGACACCTTAGCCAAGACACATTAGCCAAGACACCTTAGCCAAGACACATTAGCCAAGACACATTAGCCAAGACACCTTAGCCAAGACACATTAGCCAAGACACATTAGCCAAGACACATTAGCCAAGACACCTTAGCCAAGACACATTAGCCAAGACACATTAGCCAAGACACCTTAGCCAAGACACATTAGCCAAGACACATTAGCCAAGACACCTTAGCCAAGACACATTAGCCAAGACACATTAGCCAAGACACCTTAGCCAAGACACCTTAGCCAAGACACATTAGCCAAGACACCTTAGCTAAGACACCTTAGCCAAGACACCTTAGCCAAGACACCTTAGCTAAGACACATTAGCCAAGACACCTTAGCCAAGACACATTAGCCAAGACACATTAGCCGAGACACCTTAGCCAAGACACCTTAGCCAAGACACATTAGCCAAGACACATTAGCCGAGACACATTAGCCGAGACACCTTAGCCAAGACACCTTAGCCAAGACACCTTAGCCAAGACACCTTAGCCAAGACACCTTAGCCAAGACACATTAGCCAAGACACCTTAGCCAAGACACCTTAGCCAAGACACATTAGAAGAGACACCTTAGCCAAGACACCTTAGCCAAGACACCTTAGCCAAGACACCTTAGCCAAGACACATTAGCCAAGACACATTAGCCGAGACACCTTAGCCGAGACACATTAGCCAAGACACATTAGCCAAGACACATTAGCCAAGACACCTTAGCCAAGACACCTTAGCCAAGACACCTTAGCCAAGACACATTAGCCAAGACACATTAGCCAAGACACCTTAGCCAAGACACATTAGCCAAGACACATTAGCCAAGACACATTAGCCAAGACACCTTAGCCAAGACACATTAGCCAAGACACATTAGCCAAGACACATTAGCCAAGACACATTAGCCGAGACACCTTAGCTAAGACACCTTAGCCAAGACACATTAGCCAAGACACATTAGCCAAGACACCTTAGCCAAGACACCTTAGCCAAGACACATTAGCCAAGACACATTAGCCGAGACACCTTAGCCAAGACACCTTAGCCAAGACACATTAGCCAAGACACCTTAGCCAAGACAACTTAGCTAAGACACATTAGCCAAGACACATTAGCCGAGACACCTTAGCCAAGACACCTTAGCCAAGACACATTAGCCAAGACACCTTAGCCAAGACAACTTAGCTAAGACACATTAGCCAAGACACATTAGCCAAGACACCTTAGCCAAGACACATTAGCCAAGACACATTAGCCAAGACACCTTAGCCAAGACACATTAGCCAAGACACCTTAGCCAAGACACCTTAGCCAAGACACCTTAGCCAAGACACTTTAGCCAAGACACATTAGCCAAGACACCTTAGCCAAGACACATTAGCCAAGACACCTTAGCCAAGACACATTAGCCAAGACACATTAGCCAAGACACATTAGCCAAGACACCTTAGCCAAGACACCTTAGCCAAGACACATTAGCCAAGACACATTAGCCAAGACACCTTAGCCAAGACACCTTAGCCAAGACACCTTAGCCAAGACACCTTAGCCAAGACACATTAGCCGAGACACATTAGCCAAGACACCTTAGCCAAGACACCTTAGCCAAGACACATTAGCCGAGACACCTTAGCCAAGACACCTTAGCCGAGACACATTAGCCAAGACACATTAGCCAAGACACATTAGCCAAGACACCTTAGCCAAGACACCTTAGCCAAGACACCTTAGCCAAGACACATTACCCAAGACACATTAGCCAAGACACCTTAGCCAAGACACATTAGCCAAGACACCTTAGCCAAGACACATTAGCGAAGACACCTTAGCCAAGACACCTTAGCCAAGACACATTAGCCAAGACACCTTAGCCAAGACACATAAGCCGAGACACCTTAGCCAAGACACCTTAGCCAAGACACCTTAGCCAAGACACATTAGCCAAGACACCCTAGCCAAGACACATTAGCCAAGACACATTAGCCAAGACACATTAGCCAAGACACCTTAGCCAAGACACATTAGCCAAGACACCTTAGCCAAGACACATTAGCCAAGACACCTTAGCCGAGACACCTTAGCCAAGACACCTTAGCCAAGACACCTTAGCCAAGACACATAAGCCAAGACACATTAGCCAAGACACCTTAGCCGAGACACATTAGCCAAGACACATTAGCCAAGACACATTAGCCAAGACACCTTAGCCAAGACACCTTAGCCAAGACACATTAGCCAAGACACCTTAGCCAAGACACATTAGCGAAGACACCTTAGCCAAGACACCTTAGCCAAGACACATTAGCCAAGACACATTAGCCAAGACACATTAGCCGAGACACATTAGCCAAGACACCTTAGCCAAGACACCTTAGCCAAGACACATTAGCCAAGACACCTTAGCCAAGACACATTAGCCAAGACACCTTAGCCAAGACACATTAGCCAAGACACATTAGCCAAGACACAGTAGCCAAGACACATTAGCCAAGACACATTAGCCAAGACACCTTAGCCAAGACACATTAGCCAAGACACCTTAGCCAAGACACATTAGCCAAGACACCTTAGCCAAGACACCTTAGCCAAGACACATTAGCCAAGACACATTAGCCAAGACACATTAGCCGAGACACATTAGCCAAGACACATAAGCCAAGACACCTTAGCCAAGACACCTTAGCCAAGACACATTAGCCAAGACACATTAGCCAAGACACCTTAGCCAAGACACATTAGCCAAGACACATTAGCCAAGACACCTTAGCCAAGACACATTAGCCAAGACACATTAGCCAAGACACATTAGCCAAGACACATTAGCCAAGACACATTAGCCAAGACACCTTAGCCAAGACACCTTAGCCAAGACACATTAGCCAAGACACATTAGCCAAGACACCTTAGCCAAGACACATTAGCCAAGACACATTAGCCAAGACACAGTAGCCAAGACACATTAGCCAAGACACATTAGCCAAGACACCTTAGCCAAGACACATTAGCCAAGACACCTTAGCCAAGACACATTAGCGAAGACACCTTAGCCAAGACACCTTAGCCAAGACACTTTAGCCAAGACACATTAGCCAAGACACATTAGCCGAGACACATTAGCCAAGACACCTTAGCCAAGACACCTTAGCCAAGACACATTAGCCAAGACACATTAGCCAAGACACCTTAGCCGAGACACATTAGCCAAGAAACCTTAGCCAAGACACATTAGCCAAGACACCTTAGCCAAGACACATTAGCCAAGACACCTTAGCCAAGACACTTTAGCCAAGACACATTAGCCAAGACACCTTAGCCAAGACACCTTAGCCAAGACACCTTAGCCAAGACACCTTAGCCAAGACACCTTAGCCAAGACACCTTAGCCAAGACACCTTAGCCAAGACACATTAGACAAGACACATTAGCCAAGACACATTATCCAAGACACATTAGCCAAGACACATTAGCCAAGACACCTTAGCCAAGACACCTTAGCCAAGACACCTTAGCCAAGACACATTAGCCAAGACACCTTAGCCAAGACACATTAGCGAGGACACCTTAGCCAAGACACCTTAGTAAAGACATATTAGCCAAGACACATTAGCCAAGACACATTAGCCAAGACACATTAGCCAAGACACATTAGCGAAGACAACTTAGCCAAGACACATTAGCGAAGACACATTAGCCAAGACACCTTAGCCAAGACACATTAGCCGAGACACATTAGCCAAGACACCTTAGCCGAGACACCTTAGCCAAGACACCTTAGCCAAGACACAGTAGCCAAGACACATTAGCCAAGACACATTAGCCGAGACACATTAGCCAAGACACCTTAGCCAAGACACCTTAGCCAAGACACCTTAGCCAAGACACATTAGCCGAGACACATTAGCCAAGACACCTTAGCCAAGACACCTTAGCCAAGACACATTAGCCAAGACACCTTAGCCAAGACACCTTAGCCAAGACACATTAGCCAAGACACATTAGCCAAGACACCTTAGCCAAGAC